>NC_077229.1:2325026-2425026 GCF_027887165.1 Monodelphis domestica
TTCTGGAAATAAGCAAAGAGCGGGGAAACCAAGATAATGGAATAGAGCTCTCAGCCAAACTGTCCCAACATCTGCCTCCAAATAGCTTTAAAATAACAGTTCAAATGGAATTCTGGGGTGGCAGAGCAAGTGAAAGGTCAGGATGAGACATTCTTCCAGCCAAAGACAACTGAGAAGGTCAGAAAGATCTGTGACATGAGGGTGGAAACTGACTCAGAACCCACATGAATGAAACTGGGGGATGGAAGTAGGCAATAGTAATAGAAGTAACTGGAGGTTCAAGAGTTCTCAAGACAGAAACAGTAAAGTGATCTGGAAACTGCTCAGAAAGAGATTACAGGACTACCCTGGGCTAATACTAAGTACAGTACCAGATGGTATCTGGTTAGTAATAGTGGTAGTCCCTCGGGGACCGAGAATGACGATTGTCTTTGTGCAGTTTCACCTACGGTGTACCCTCCTGTGGCTTTGAAGTCCAAAGGCTGAGGCGCACAGTTTGTGGCACACGGGCCTGGGACGCCAGTTGTTACGGGAGGTTCGGTTGTGGTCTGGTGTCGGCGTTCACGCGCAGCGGCAAGACGTCGACGTCACTCATCTTCGAAGGTGGTGGCGGCATGGTGAATGTGGGCTCACCAGCTGCTTCCGTCTGAGGCTGCGAGTTCTAGTTGCTTTGGTGAAATTGCAGCCCACTTCAAGTTGGACTTTAGCTGATCCTTGAATCTTTTCTTTGGTCGGCCTTGTTTCCTGAGTCCAGCTGACAGTTCACCACAGAATACCTGTCTTGGTCTTCGCTGTGAGTCCATGCGGATGACGTATCCAGACCATCGTAGCTGGGTTTGGAGGACTTCGATGCTGGTGGAGTTGCCTCTGTCGAGGACTTCCTGGTTGGTGATTCGGTCCTGCCATCGGATCCTCATGATTGACCGGAGGGAGTGTTGGTGGAATTGCTCCAGCTGCTTCATGTGCTTCCGGGACAGTGTCCATGTCTCACAACTGTACAGGAGCGAGCTGAGGACCACTGCGTTATACACTTTGAGCTTCGTCGCAGTGCTTACACCTCTGTGTTGGAGGACTTTGCAGAGCAGCCGCCCGAGTGCCTGGCTGGCCTTTTGGATCCTGGCATTGATCTCGTGGTCTAGGGACCCGTTGTTGGCGATGGTGCTGCCCAGGTACTTGAAGGTGTTGACGTTAGAAAGCTGCGTGCCATCGATTGTAATGCATGGCTGGTTCATTGGCCTCCCTGGTGCAGGTTGGAACAGCACCTCTGTTTTGCTAAGGCTGATAGTCAGGCCAAACAGTTTTGTTGCGGTGGAGAACCTGTCCACAATGGTTTGGAGATGATTTTCTTGGTGGGCCATGAGAGCACAGTCATCTGCAAAGAGAGCTTCCAGGATGAGTCTCTCTGTTGTCTTTGTTTTTGCAGTCAGGCGGCGAAGGTCAAATAGTGAGCCATCCAGTCGGTATTTGATGTAGACGCCCAGGTCTAGATCCATCACAGCATGTCGTAATACTTGGGTGAAGTATAGGTTGAATAGTACCGGAGCGAGGACACAGCCTTGTTTCACGCCATTGAAGATGTTGAAGAGATCAGAAGTCTCTCCACCAGATAGGACTTCCCCTGTCATGTCGACATGAAAGAGCTGGATCAGTTTGACGAATTTTGCTGGCCAGCCGAACTTGCTGAGGATCACCCACAATGCATCCCTGTTCACTGTGTCAAATGCCTTTGTCAGGTCTATGAAGACAATGTAGAGACTCAGGTTCTGCTCAAGGCATTTTTCCTGCATTTGCCTCACCGTGAAGACCATGTTGATGGCGCTACGATCTGGTTGGAAGCCACATTTTGATTCAGGCAGGTTCTGCTCTGAAACAGATGACAGGAGTCTGTTGAGTATAACACGGGTGAGGATCTTTCCAGCAGTGGAGAGTAGTGAGATGCCTCTGTAGTTGTCACAGGCTGCTCGTGCACCTTTGTTCTTGTATGGGGTTACAATGGAGGCATCTCTGAGTTCTGGGGGCATGTCTTCTTCTTCCCATATGTTGGTCAGCACTATGTGGAATGCCTGGAGGGCCTTTCCATTTAAGGCCTTGTACACCTCAGTTGGGATCCCGTCTTTACCGGGTGCCTTGCCTGCACTCATTTGTTTAATGACTTTTAGGACTTCCTCTATTGAAGGAGGGACATCAAGTTGTTCAATGGTGCAGTTTTGGGGGATCTGGTCAAGGGTGCTTTGGTCAACTGAAGAGGGTCGGTTGAGAAGCTGACTGAAGTGTTCTTTCCACCTGTTGCTGATGCCTTTTTTATCTTTAATGAGAGTGGCACCATCAGAGGATAGCAAGGGAGTGGTGGTGGATTTTAATGGCCCATAGACAGTCTTGAGGGCACTGAAAAATTGTTTGTAGTTTTTTGTATCAGCAAAGCACTGGATTTTTTCTGCCTTTTTTTCCCACCATCGGTCTTGCATCTTCCTGATCTCACACTGTGCCGTGGCTTGGAGAGACTTGAATCTGTCCTTTTTAGGAGCAGAGTTTGGGCTATTTTGCCACTCCATAAAGGCTTTGTTCTTTTTGCTCAATAGGTCTTCAATAGCAGTGTTGTTCTCGTCGAACCAGTCCTGGTGGTTGCGTTGTTTGGGGCCTAGGACTGCCTTTGATGTTTCCTTCATTGCGTCTCTGAACTGGTTCCATTTCTTGGTTGAGCTTCCAGTGAGTGGTCCCTTGGCAGACAGCTTGTCGTCTAGGCAGGAGTGGAATGTTTGCAAATAAGATAGATCTCTAAGACGACTCATGTTGTAAAATGCATGAACTGTCTGTGCCGTTTTGGATGGCAAGGCGCAATGCGCATTTGAAGAATCACTCTAACCAATCGGTGGTCTGTCCAGCATTCAGCTCCTCTCATGGCTCTGGTGATCTAAACATTCTGGATGTCTTGCTGGCATACAATGATGTAGTCAATGAGATGCCACTGTTTTGATCGTGGGTGCATCCACGTTTTATATTTGTTCGCCATTCTGAACCCAGTGTTCGTGATGGTGAGTTCGAACTCTGAGCATTTGCTGAGTAGCAGTAGGCCGTTGTTGTTCATTTTGCCCACGCCGTGTTTGCCGAGCACTCCTTTCCATCTTTCATGGTCCTGGCCAACGCGGGCATTGAAGTCTCCCAGTAGTATCAGCTTGTCATTTGTGGACACTGAGTGAAGGACGGCACTCAGGTCAGAGTAGAACTGCTCGATGGTCTCCTCTGGGCTGGTCAGTGTTTGGGCATATGTGCTGATGATTGTGGCATACCAGTCTTTGCTGAGAGGCAAACGGATCTTCATGAGCCTCTCGCTGATGCCCACAGGCAAGTCTGGCAGCTGTTTGAGCAAACTGGTCTTGATAGCCAGGCCAGCACCGTGCATTCTGTCTTCATTTGAGGCTCTACCTTTCCAGAAGAAGGTGTATCCAGTGGTGGGTTCACCGAGTGATCCCACTTCTGGTAAGCGTGTTTCGCTTAAGGCTGCAATGTCGATGTTATATCGTGCCAGTTCTTTACCGATTAGAGCTGTTCTTCTCTCAGGTCTTGGGGTATTCTCTCTGTCAAGTAATGTCTTGATGTTCCATGCTCCTAGTAGGAGTTTCTTTGTATTTTTTCTTTGATTTTGACCACTTAAAGGGATGACCCGCCAGCTGCGGTGTGCTGACCGGGTGTTTGTAGGGCAGGCAATGTTTGGGACACCTTTTCTAGTCCCCTCCTTTCATTAGGGTGAGCAGTGCTGTCCTAGAGAGGGCTGCTCAGTCGCCCAGGATGCTGCCGAACGTCCCTGCTGCCCACAGGCCGAGCGACCACTGGTCTGTGGGCCGCCTATGTGCAGGATCGTGACTACAACTACCAGTGGTCACCCCCACCTGTTGCGTCGCCACTCCCCCATCACCGCAAGTCTTGAAGAGGGTGGACAGGGTCAGGATAGATGAGTGTGCACAAAGACACCTTCGCGTGAAAGAGATTTAAGTGGAACAGTCGATGCACAGAGACAGTCCCACTCTCTTGGCATTGGAAGCCTGGGTCCAGTGGTACAAAAAGTTGTTACACCTGGAGACTTCCTCAGCTGCATTGGATGGCCGTGTTGTCCTTTGTGCTCCAACATGCCCTGAGCACTCCACAGTGCTTTGCTGCGTCGCCCTCTCAGCCGTTGAACCTTCTTGTTGGTTTCTTCTGTCTGTTCAGCCAAAGCAGTCTTCACATGCTGGGTGAGCAAAGCCCTGGTTCACCAGGGGTTGATGACCCGATGGCTACCCTCACAAGGTTTAGCCGGCCTGTCGAAGCCGTTGCCCAGGGTGTGGCCGCTGCCGCATGCTAGGAGCTAGTGGGAGTCACACGTGAGAGCTGGGTGTCAGGTGGGGGTCAGAGGCTGGAGAGCTGCCCTAGGAGGGCACAACAGGGCCTCCATACCAGAGATACTACCCCTCCCTGAACACCCCATACACCCCATCCTACTCTAATTCCTGGAACCATTATCTTACCCTAATTCATGGAATTCTTATCCTGCCCCAGGTGTCATATTGTTAGGCTAGGATTTTGGATAAGGGAAACACAAGAGGAAAAAACATATAAAAATCTACTTTATTGTTTTGGGAGGGAAAGGAATAAGGGTTTAGGGATTTACTCATGCTTATTCTTATTTTAAAAAACTAACTAACTATGCTAACTAGGTTACTAAAGTAAAACTTAACCAAGTTCCCAAATCTTACTCAGCAGGGGTCCAAAAACAGTTAGAGCCAGGATCTCTTGTTGTTAGCGATTCAAGCAGTACTGATGTCCAAGTGGGACTGAATGCTGCCAGCAGCTAGATACAGGAACCCTTCCTCAGTTCATCACAGGGAAAATCCTCTTCAGACATTCCTCTTGACTTCCTCAGGAGACCAGAAGGAAAAAGTCCATTGGGGCAAGATGGAGTCTTCCCAGATCCTCCAGCTCAGGCTCCCATGTGACCTTTGGTCACATACCACTGTCAATCACACCTAGATTTGCACTTTTCAGTTCTTGCACAGTTTTGTAAATTGCAAACCTTTCCATCCTTTATCACAATCTCCCCCCTATTGCACGAATCAAAAATCGTGTTGGAAACATGATTTTTGAATTTGTGGACAATCTAAAATACTTACCAGTTACCTATACTAAGAAATCTACCCAAAATAACAAACAACCTTCACTCAACCATTTTACTCTGACTTACACTAATCTATTCTACGGAATTGTAACAAGGGGAAAAGGAAAAGGAAAACAAAGTAAATAATGAACAAGTACAAAAGTCAAACAGAAGCCAAATCAGAACAGCAAATAACAGCAAACAGATGAACGTAACTTCCATGCAAATATCAAACTTAAAACATTCTTATCAGCTACAACAGAGCAATGTATTGCAGTACATTAACATTGAACTCAGAGAAAAAATTTTGAAAATCACAATAAACACAACATTGCATAAGTTTTACAATGAAAATTAAACCAAAAAATAAACTCACTTATTCACATATGTGTAACAGTGAGCTATGTACATAATTCACTATACATGTTTGCTATACATATGCAGATATATACACTTATGTACACTTCATATTTACACATAGTTTACATATCTACATACACTATAATACAATTAATTTACAATCCTATTATATACCCTATTTACATATATTTACATATTTATTTACAATTTTGTTTGCTATGTGATATCATATGTTGTTTGTGTCTTGTAATGTATGATGCAGTGCAAGTCCGTATCTAACTTTCTTATCTTACTTCATTTTCCCTAACTTCAAAATACTTCTCCTAACGAAATTTCGATACCTAAACTCAATCTAAGTATGCAAAGATATTTTGTTAGTAAATAACATAGCTATAGCTAATCATAACACTATTAGTGCCCTAACTATACATTGTTTCACTCATGTAAGTAGAGATTCAGTGTAGCCTGACCATGTTTATGTTTTGTATTTATGTTTTATTATGTTGTTACTTTTGTTATATCATGTTGTTTTGCTATTTAAATATCAGTGTTACTGTTATATAAGAGTTATTTTACTGTTGTATGCAACATACTTACCCCTACTTCCTTCCTCTTGAATATACTTCTGCCATTCCATAGTAGGAAATATATTTGTGTTTGTATGTGAATAAATGCTATGTTATTATATACTATAATACATTACCCAAAGTATCAATGCATTAGTCCATTTATCCTGTAATCCTCTTCATTACAAATTTCACAAAGTCTTTTAAATTTATAAGTTCTCAGTCTTTCATTAATGTCCACTAATTTCTGAATTCTCCTCTTCATCTGCATTGTCCTCTTATATCCTCTTCTGCAGGAATGGTTCTCTCCTTACTGATCTATCTCACTGCAGACTCAAATTGACTGATGAGTCTATCTTTCTGTAATCTCCTCATTTCCTTCTTCTTCAATGATTTGTACATTTTCATTACTTATACCATGTGCTAATTTTATATGTGAACAATGATGCCATGAATGTCTACCCAAAACTTTTACTGAAGATGGAGAAACCAACACGATAGTGTGAGGACCTACCCAACTTTCTTGTGTTGCTGATGTTTTAGCAAATTTTTTACAAATAGCATATCTCCTGGTTCATAATTATGAAGGGAATAATCCAAAGGACCATTTTGAATTAATACTCCCATTTCATGTAATTCTTTAGTCTCTGTTGTAAGGCACTTAAGTAAGATGCAAGTTGACAATCTCCTCCTAAGAGAGATGTATAGACTGTCTTACAAGTTTTTGCTTGTAGTGGAGCATGTCCAAAGAGCATGTCATAAGATGATATATGCAAATCTGCTCTTGGCCTCATACAAAAACAAAGCTATGGGAAGAATCTCTGGCCATTTGAAATGAGTTTCAGCACAGAGCTTCCCCACCATAATCTTTATTTCCTTATTCACATGCTCAACTTGGTCTGAACTTTATAGATGATACAGCACATGATATTTTGGTGATATTCCTAGATTTTCATAGACTCATTTCAGGATGTCATTAGTGAAATGCGATCCTTTATCAGAGTCTATTGTTAGAGGTACTCCAAATCTAGGTAAAATTTCCTTAATCAACACTTTTACCACAAAGCTAGCTGTATTTGTATTTGATGGGAAATCTTCAGGCCATTTAGTTGATTTATCAACAATTACTAAGCAAAACTTGTATCTTCCAGCTTTTAGCATGCTGATGTAATCAATCTGCAGACTCTCAAATGGACAATATGCTGAAGGTCTACCACCTAAACCTTTTTGTCTGAATGGCCCTTGATTGAATTTTTAGCAAACAGAACAGCTTGAGCAGATCTTATTTGCCACAGTACTTATTCTAGGAGCAACCCATTGCTTCTATATGCTTCTTTTTTTTGACTATCAAAATGACCTTTTGTGTGAATGGCTTGACCCAAATAGGTATACAGGTCTTTTGCTAATAGCAGCTTTCCTGTATCTGTTAACCACATACCATGTTCTTTTCTAGCTCCAAACTTCTCTTTCCATTTTTGTATTTCTGAGTCTACATAAGTTTTTTCTAGATCATCACATTCTATAGTTGATAAGTTCATAATATGCAAATTGCAAACCTTTCCATCCTTTACCACAATATCTACTATCCTTGTTGCACTTCCCCAAGAACTTTTCTCAGAGGAATGCTTTCATTTTCTGTACCTTGAAAAGATGTTAGCAGTTTGCAATAAATTTGTACTCACTTGCTATCAGCATGGTGAGACTCTTCTGACTCCAACCTTTGTATTCTCTCATTATTGTCCCTCACCCTTACCTGGGTAATTCTGGTCCCAGTACTGCCCGCCTGAAGGGGGTGGGGGCTTTTACAAGAACTGGCCTAGAAAATAGATTTATGATAGATAATTTAAGATTTATTGGACCACTTGATAAATGTGGAAAGATAATATTAATTCATACCCCTTTTGCCCTCCCCCAAAAGAAAAGACTTCTGGTTTTAAAAATCAGTTTGGTTTCCAGACTGAAGCTCATGCTGTATCTCCCTGAGACTATGTTGGGTCCTCCCTTCTTTTGACTAAATATAAAAACTGCCAGGCTGGAGACTTGACCCTTGTTTTGATGTAGACAAAAACTCTCTTGGGTGATGACTTAATCAATCAGGTAGACAGATGCCATGTTGGAAGCCTCAGCCACGTATTAGAGTGACTTGAGATCTAGAAGACTCACCACTTCCTGGAAGGGAGTCAGGTTATTTTACTGTCTTTTCAGATTTGGGTGGAGTCCAGTGTTTGGTTTAGAAATCTTGAGTAGTTCTTTAAATAAAATGATATTTAAAAATGTGAAATACACCCTCTAGAGAAATTCATTTGCCATAGGACCATGTTAAAAAAATTTACATATCATATTTCAAGGAATTATCAAAGAAAATCACCCCAATATCCTAAAATCCAAAAGCAAAATAGAAATAAAATCTTTTTTTTAAAAAAATCACCAATAAGAAGCTGAAAGAGAACCAAAATGAAAAAGTCACAGGAATGATGAAATTTCAGAGCTCCTCAGTCAAAGAGAAAATTCTTCACAGTCAAAAAAAATCATACAAATTTCATAGAGCCATAGTAAAGATAATACAAAGTTGAGCACCTATCATATTAAATGAGCAAACCACTTGGAACATAATACTGTAGAAGGTAAAAGAGTGGGATCACAACAAAAAATAGCCTACCTAGCTAAATTGAACATAATCGTTCAAGAAAAAAAAGAGTATTTAATGAAATAAAAGACTTTCAAGCTTTCCTGATGAAAATATCAGGGCTGAATAGAAATTTTTACTTTCAAAAGTAATACTCAATAGAAGTACAAAGGGGTAAAAATGAAAGAGAAATCCTAAGAAACTCAATAAGGTCCACATCCCTTTAGAAGATGATATATGTCACTTCTAATAAATTTATCATTATCAATAGAGTTTGAAGTCCTTCATAGACAGAGAATATGGGAGTGAGTTGATTATGTTGTGAATATGTAAAAATAATGAATGGTTAAAAAAAGAGGTTCCCTGGGAGAAGGGGGAAAGAAAGAATGAGAAAATAATCACACATAAAAGATGTGAGCAAGGATGAGTTTTACAGTGGATGGGGAAATGGTAGGAGTGGGTTGGGAATGCTTGAAACTCACTTCTAAGTTGAGTCAAAGAGGGGAATACATACACACACTCAAAAGGACATGGAAATATATCTTGCTCAACAGGGAAGTTGGAGAGGAAAGGGATAGAATAAGAGAGGTGATTTTTAAGAGTGAATAAAAGAAGGCAATGATCAGAAGCAAACTGGACTTTAGAAAGACCAATTCACCTTTACCAGACAACAGCAAAAATCTTAGATCATCAGTCATACTGTCTCCTACATGACCTACAGGTCCTGCCTCTAAGGATGTCCTACCCTCTGGCACTCAACAAAGACAGACATTTCTCTTCCCTTTCAGCTTCATTCCTTTCTGAGGGATATTTAGTTTAACAAAGGGGTCAGTGACTAGATATGTATGAATGAGAAAAGAAGCTCTGAAGTTCAATATGACATTAGAACCAATTTCTTAATGATACTAAATTTCTTGCTAACATAATCAGTTTGTCCTCAAGGATTCATCTGAGTGAGTTTACATCATTTGTGAGGACACTGGAGCTAGTTGTCTTTAATAGTCAGGCAGATACTGTTTATATGTCAACTTACATGTTCAGTCAGAATAACATGTCTCACTCCATTTATCCTATGTTTATGGATACAAAATCTCCCTCAGCTACTTTTGCTTTTGAGCTTTATATCAAAAAAAAATAATTATCAGTCAAGAATTGGGATACCTAGCATCATCAGAGACAGAACAGGAAAGCACTTAAAGGTCACCTTTTCCACTGCTTTCATTTGATAAGTGAGGAACCTGAGGCCCAGAAAGTTTTTGATTAGCCCAAATCCCTCTATTTCCAAAAGTCAGTGTTCTCTCCTCTTCCCTCCATCTTCATGAATGTCCTATGTGAAGATTGGATTTAGCTATCTCCTAATTGTAACAATGAAGATACTTAGCTCTTTCTTTATTGTGAAGATAAAATTGTAAGCTACAATCTATTTTTAGATTTTAACTACAAAAAGGTGTTAAGTAACTACAAAAGGTGGACTTAACAAAAGAGGTGTCTTCTTCATGCAGGACTTTCTTTGCATAAGAGAATACATACTGGGAAAAAGACCTTATGAATGTGGTGCATATGGGAAGACCTTCTACCAAAGCTCACAGCTCACTCAACATCAGAAAACTCACACAGGAGAGAAACCTTATGAATGTAAAGAATGTGGTAACACCTTCTGCCAAAAACGACAACTTACTCAACATCAAAGACTTCATACTGGTGAGAAATATGAATGTAATCTATGTGGGATGGAGTTTAGCCGGAGTAGAAACCTTGTTCGACATCAGAGAACTCATAGTGAAGAAAAACCTTATGAATGTACAGAATGTGGAAAGGCCTTCCGCCTGAAGGCATGGCTCACTAAACATCAGACAGTTCATACTGGTGAGAAACACTTTGAATGTGACAAATGTGGGAAGGCCTTCCATCAAAGAACACAACTCATTCACCATCATAGAATCCATACTGGTGAGAAACCATATGAATGTAACATATGTGGGAAAGCCTTTAGCCAAAGAACAGAATGAAATCGGCATTACAGAATACATACTGGAGGAAAACGTTATGAATGTAATGAATGTGGAAGGGCCTTCAGACTGAGCACACACCTTACTCGACATAAGAGAATTCATACCGGTGAGAAACCCTATGAATGTAACAAGTGTGAAATGGCCTTCCGGCTAAAAGGACAGCTTACTCACTATCAGAAAATTCATACTGGAGAGAACTTTTAAGAGGATTGTGACTGAGGGAAAGTTTTCCTCTAGCATCCTTTATAAAACATCAGTTATACTGATGAGAGAAAACTTATCAATATAATAAATGTGGAATACCTTTTAACCAAAGCACAAAACTTAGGAAACATCAAGCAATTCATGTGGAGAAACCTTATGAATATGGTGAACTGAGAATTAAAGAATTTGAACAAAAGTGGAATCCTCCCACATGAAGCCAGTTGCTCCCTGCTTTCCCATTGCAGCTCTTCTCAGCCTTCTTCTTCTTCAAATCTTGGGCCACTTACCTTCCCAAAATTGACTATATAGTACTGTTGACCTAAACATAATACCCATTGATAGGTAAAATTAACATATAAACTACAATAAGTATTGGAATTTGGAGGAAGGTAGAAATAATCATTAGAGAAGCCACACAGCTGAAATGTGGGCAGAGTTGAAATTAGAGAATTTATAAGTAAAGCTGCCAACTTTGTGCACATTTGAGCAAGTATGGACTTTTCACCAAGTATTCTCCACACTTGGTGTCTAGAATAAATCTGTTTCCTATTCATTTGAAGTGTGAGTTTTTTAATGAACAATTTAAAGCATTCAAATGGTTGTTAATAGTTTACAATTCTTTTGAGAATTGTTTATATCCTTTTATTACTTTGTTATTGGGGAAGGGCCCTTGGTCATATTCCGGACTGTCCCATATATCTGTGGTATCAGATCCCTCTCAGAGATGCTTGGCACAATCAACCAAATACCTTATCATAAATGTGTTAAAATTTTGTTTGTAGGCAAGTTCTTCAATTTCATATAATCAGTTTACCTTATAACAACAATTGTCACAATTATTTAAGGATTCATCTCCTGTCCAGTAACAATAATAAGAATGCAAATAGAAACAACTCTTAGCTTTCACTTCCCTCAGAAAATATGCAAAGATGACAAAAGATGGGCATCTTCAAGGTTGGAGAGGATTGTAGAAAGCTAAGTGTACTAATGCATTGATGGTAGAACTGTAAATTGGTGTGAGCATTATGTAAAGTGACTAAAGTGATCATACCTTTTTAGCCAGAGATTCCACTGCTGGATATATATACTCTGAGGCATTCAATGACAAAGAGGAAGACTTCTTATACACCAAAGTCCTTAGCACTTTTTTATGGTAGCATAAATTGGAAACAAAGTAAACAAATTTTGGGCCCTTAATATAATGGAATAATCTGCTCCCTAAGAAATCATGAATATTACGAATGGAATGAATTCAGATGACTATATCCACTGAAACACAACTGTGAAAGCAGATTCAGGAAAACAGAATAACATTGAACTATAACAATGTCCATGGAAAGGACAATCCCAAAACAAGAAACTAATTGTTGCAAAAGTAGAAAGGCCAAGGTGGTTCCCCAAGAAAGCTTCAAGAAGATACAACCTGCACCTTGCAGAGGTTCACTTCCACAGATGTGGAACACTGTGGGAAATTGGATCGTTTTTAGATTTAATTGGTTTTGGTTTGGGTTTCTTAAAATAAAAAGCCCTGTTATGAGGGATGAATCTCTAGGAGGAAACAGAGGAAGAGATGCAAGGGAGAATGTTAAAAGCAAGAAAGAGCAATGAAAATATTTTTAATTATAATCAAAGGCTCTAGACTTCTTGGCATTGGACACCCCATATTAAACAAGACCAGATTTGAAATCTGTAGTCAGACCAACATGTGAATTGGAACCTGTAGAACACTATGTTGTGAACGTGGTTCCTGAAGTTGCTTTCTTCCAGTTCTTCTTTAGAATCATATTCCCCAGAACAGACTCCATGCTGTCTTAAAGCAAATCCACCTGGTCTTTGTAAACTAGGTGTCATCTCAAACAACGCACTCACTGGGTTTAGGAGAGATCCCAAATTTATGGTTCTACCACTAAAATGAAAGAAGCTTCACAAAAATGCACATCTCCTATAGTGGGTTATGTCAAAAGGAGCTCAAAGTATGTCTCCTGATACAAAAACAGTGGCCAGGAATGTTGGTCAGAGGCTGGTCAGAGGCTTGCCATGTAAAAATATCATGTAGACAGTGTGCTAGGAGCTAGGTGGTACAGAGAATGGAGTACTGGACTTGGAGTCAGGAAGACGCATCTTTCTGAGATAAAATCTGGCCTTAGAGGGTAGCTGTATAACCCTGGGCAAGTCATTTAACTCTGCCTCAGTTCCTCATCCATAAAATAATCTGGAGTCAAACCAATCCACTATCTTTGCCAAGAGATAACCAAATGGGATCATGAAGAGTCAGACCCAATGGAACAACAGCAAATATGACGTTCTAAGGTTTGCAGAGCACTTTATAAATAACAAAGCTTTAATAAGAAAGGTCAGCAAATACAAGAACACCAGTAATAATAACTGAAAGGATAGTTAGAGACTTTCTGAAAGTACAAAAGGAGCCATGAGATAAGATAAGGTGAACAGCAACAATGGTGAAGAAATAGGCCTGAGACGTCATGGACTAAACCTCATGAAGTCCTACCTACAAGTGAATCAGTGCTTTTGTGGGACTAAATTATAGCAGAGGAGGGGAGGAATAGTCATCAATAACATTTAGAGAGGCTTTCTTCATGCCAGGCACTGTGCCAAGTGCTTTACAAACATCTCATTTGGTCCATGAAACAATTCTGTGAGATAGGTGCTATGACTATCCCCATTTTATACATAGTGAAACTGAGGCAAATAGTGTTTAACTGACTCAGACAATCCAGATTCAAACTCGGATCTTTTCTTGATGCCACTGTGCTGTGCTACCTAGTTGTTGCTAAGAAGACAGGAATATATGCTGAAACATAAGGAAGTCAAAGACTGACATTTATGGGGAACAATTCATATAGCCTCTCAGAAAGATGAGAGCTGAGAGAGGAATGGGCAAGAAGGCAAAGGGAAGAATTGAAACAGGGACAGAAAGAGCTGGGTAGCTTGTCTCAATAGTGAAAGGGGGTATCACTGATGAAGACTTCCATGGGAGACAAAAGAGATTGTGTAGAGGGAGATTGAGACTTTTCATGGGAATAACCAGGGGCTTCGGTGCTTAGAGAGGCCACTCATCTTGCCTCAGAAGGGGGTACACAGAAAAGGAGGGGATGGACCCAGGGACAAGATGTCAAGGCAAATGGGGATAATTAAAAAAAAAAACAAGGAGTAGGAAAAGATCAATAATGAACTACACAATTAGTGACCTGGGAAAATTCCTACTCAGAATAGCCTCTCTATCAGGAATTGGTATCTAGATTGAGGCTAAATAAGTCATAAAGGGAAGGAGGCATGGCAGGCAGAGTGTCAGATCTATAAGACAATAACAAACTGTTTAGGAGAAGGAACCCAAAAAAGGTACCATAGAAGCTTTAATTCCATGAAGAATAGAGACTAAAGAAGGATTGAATAGGTGTAAAGTCCTAGAATCAAAGAATAAAGATCTAACATAGAAGCAGCATGGTGACACAGTGGAGAGAGCCAGGCCTGGATTCAGGATGACTTGGGTTCAAATTTGACATCAGACACTTTCTAACTGTGTGACCCTGGGCAAGTCACTTAACCCCATTTGCCCAGTCCTTCCCTTAGTTGTTACTAAGACAGAAAGTAAGAGTTTTGTTGTTTTTTAAGTCTAGTATTGACAGGGAAGATAAATAATGAAAAGAATGAGGGAAAAGGTTTTTTTTAGACAAAAATAAAAGTTAGAAACTATTAAAACAAATTGAAGGAGAGGAAAAAAGAATTGAATAACTACACAAACACAAGAAATCACAAGGAACTAGTAAGCAAGGGCCAAAAGCTAGAGAAGAAACATGAACAGAAAACCCTGTGGGAACATTGTTGTCGTTTGTTCTTCATTTGTGAAGAGAACTAATGGCACTTGAATCTGACTTAAGGTAGTTACAAAAAGTCATCAGCTTTAGTCTCTTTTCCAGTCAAGACAAAAGTCAGGACTTACAGGGGTTAGAGGGATAGAGGTGACTGCTTTGCATGATATAGCTTCTTGGAGCCACAGGTAAGAGTTGGGTGGATGATCAGACCTGAAAAGGGTTCAGCAAGCCATCCCACCAAAGCTCTTAGTCCTCTCAGTGCACCCCATACACTTTCCTCCTATCTTTGGGGAAATGGAACCATTGACAGAAAGCCTAGACACTCCAACTCCCTTGTGATGCCAGGAAACCCTGGTTGAAGGGTTAACCACAACATACCTTGTATTCAGGCAGTGGGGACCATGGTAGTCAGTATTACATATATGTATGTCTGTACAGATATACTATACCCTAGCATATATAAATACCCTATTCTGCATCCCAAATCCATAATTCCTCTGTCAGGAGGTAATACTATAAGGGCTACTAGGTGGCTCTCAAGGAATAAAGTGCTGAATCTGAAATCAAGATCTTAGTTTGAATCCAGCCTCATTCTGACTAGCTCTGTGACCCTGATTAAGTTACCTCTGCCTCAGTTTCCTCATCTGTTAAATATGGCTAATGATAGCATGTACCTCCTAGGTTGTCAGGATAAAATGAGAAAATATTGGTAAAGTATTCTGAACTTTACATTGCTATATAAACTTTAGGTGTTACTATTATCTTCATCAGTCCTTTGGAATTGTGGGTGATGACTGTATTGATCATAAATTCCTACAATTTTCAAAGTTATTTGACCTTTTAGTAGATCCTATATTTGGCCTCACTGCTCAGTTTAAAGCAAAGACCTGCATTCAGGGATTAATGGGAAAGAGGTACTTGGTGAGTTAATACAATATAAGCAGCACCGCAAGCAAAAAGAATATCATACAACAACAGATAGCAATTCAGAGGTACATTTGAGTTGGCAATCAGAGACCCATGAAAGGTGTTGGGGTCTTATCGGGAACTTTGATCAGTTAAGTACTTGACAGGGGTCAGGGGTTCAAGCTGTCCATCGTCAGTTACTTAGATATCTGTGGTCACGTAAGCAGCTCCCTATCAGACTCCCGTCATTTGGCATTACCTCATCAAAGTACATATTCGAGGATCACAATGTGGTGGTTGTTGTATCCAAAGTTCTCCTCCTTTTGCTCATTTCATTCATCAGTTTGTAAAGGTCCTGAACATTGATGTCGTTACATAAATTGTTGGGCTGCTTCTGCTCCTTCGTGGGTCGCCAGTTCAGACAACGCTTCCCAGGATTTTCTGAGCCCTTCATCGTCCAAACTTCTTCCCCGAAGGGCTGGCCAGGTCAGAGCCCCGCCCGCTGCAGCCCCTCCAGCTTGGGGAATTGAGGAATCGCCAGCCTGGCGGAGCGGGGCGAAGGAGAACTTCGGAGTTGCCTTTATTTGCTTTTCTCTAACGAGCCATGGCATGGTTGGGGGTTCTTCCTCTGAACTCCACCCTTTAGGATCCCTCGTTAACTCTCTCCCCTGAGGAGCTGCTGCTCTCGGGCTTAAACTTCCCATCTCCGTCCCTTGGCAGCTCTGAGGCATCTCCAGACCTCTCCCAAGCAGAAAAACTCCATTTCCCAGAAGTCTCTGCAGCCTCCAGGGTCGGCCCACAAGCAAGGCTCCGCCGCAGTGGCCATAGAAACGGAGACGGGCGGGGGCCGGAGAAAGGAGTCTTCAGGGGATTGGTGGAGAGAAAGGGGCGCGGCCGGAAAGGGGCAGGACTAAGTCAGGAGGGTAGTTCCTCACTTCTGCATCTTCCGGGCTCTCCCGGTGCTCCGGAGTGGGCGTTCGGAACGGCCTGGAGCAGCCGTTGCCCAGAGTTCCGCCCTCCCAGGCAGGGTGAGGGAAGCCAGGAGCCAAGGCAGGGCAGCTGGACGGGACCAGGGAGGAGGAGAGAGCCTGACCCGCTTTGACAGCCGCGCGTGCGCAGTGCGGGCTCCAGGGCTCTTCCGTCCCCCCAAGCCCCGGGGCCCGCCCCCAGGACCCCCAGCCGGGACCGGGTCCTGCTCGGGGGCTGTGCCCCGCCCCCGCTGTGAGCCCCGGGCACCCGGCAGGTCAGGCGTCTGCTGTGCCTCTGCAGTCAGGTGGGGGGGGGGGGGCAAAGGTGACAGGGCCACGGCCTAGGAGGTGCGCGCCGCTGCGGGTGCAGCCGGAGTGCCGAAGCCCCTAAAGGCTAGGAGGGGCCTCGAAGGAAGCCGGGAGGCACGAGGAGACCTCCGTTTCCCGTCCACGTCGCTCCTCTCGGGACACTCCACAGAAAGGCTGCCCCAGCTGCGTGCCACGCTGTCAGGCGTTTGCCCTGGGACCCTTTTGTGCCTGTCTCCCAGCCCTCCCCTCCGGCCCCGGCGTAGGTCTCGGCCCATTTCTGCTTCGGAGAGAGGCATTGTGGGAAGAGCCCTGCAGAGGGGCCTTCTAGCCCTCGGGGCAGGGATCTGCAGCGCCGCGCCGGGCCGGGCCGGCACCGTTTCTTGGGCAGCTCTGCCTTCGGACCATTTGCTCCTCGTCCAAAGGAAAGCATGATCCCTGTGCCGCCGGCTGCCACGACGCCGCAGGTGAGTGACGGTTTGCCCTTGCTAAGAATGCTGTCCGGGCAGCCAGGTGGCCGGGTGGATAGAGAGCCATTCCTGGAGGCGAGAGGTCCTGGGTTCAAAAGAGGCCTCAGGCACGGAGTGACCCCGGGCACGTGATTTGCCCTCACTGTTCTGCCTGGGAGCCGGTACCTTAAGTTGGGGGCGGAGACCGACGGTAAATAGAGACCCGAGGAGCGCTCTCAGTCCTGGCAGACTCTTATGTTTCTCGGGGTTTGCCTTTGGCCTCCTCTCTCCCCGGTATCTCGTGTTCCCTCGGGTTTGTGGCTCGGGGTGTCCTACAGGGCGGGTTCCGCCTTGTTCCAGCCGCCTGATGGCCGGGACCAGCTGGGGAGCCTCCAGTTGCTTCTTTGGCTCTCGTTTCTTTTCCAGGTTTTCCTCTTTTGCTCTCCTTTCACTGTCGGTTCAACTCTTCCGGGAATAAGCTTGTTCCAGGGTCGGGTTTTCCTTTGAGCCTTCCGCTAAATTGTGAGCATGTTTGAGCTCTGACGCTTTCCTAATAGAGCGGTCGGGGCCGAGTGGTTCTCTTGCCCGGCTTGTTTCTTGGGTGTCCGCCTCCAGAAGGGCTGTCTGGGGGGTTCCTTTTGGCTTGCCCGTTCTTCCCGCCTCCTTGACTGACACTGCTGTTACCGCTGGGTTCTGCCCAGCTCTGGAAAGAGGCTCTGGGCCGCTCGCGCTTTCGAGGGGTTCTGTTAGTCCAGGGCTTCAGAGACGGCTGAGGCCGGGGCCTGGAAGTCTTTCAGGGCTCCCCAACTCGTCCACTCCGGGGCTGAGCCACACCCCTGGGGCCGCCCGTTGGAGGTTCAGGAGATGCTGCAGTGGGCCAAGAGAGGGGCAGAACTAGTGTCCCCGCCTTGTTCTGGGATCCCTGCCCTGGCACCAGGGTTCAGTCACCCTATCTTCCACCCGCACGTGCCACCAAGGGCAGGGCCTGGACGGCAGAGGGCAGCCACAGAAACTCGGGGGGCCAAGAAGATCCGCCTCAGCTCGCCCATCCAGCAGGCAGAAATGTGTGCCGGCCCTCTGGTCACATGGGGCACCCCTGCCCACTCCCGGCATAAGCCCCTGCAGCCAGACCCTCTTCTCCTCCTTTGTAGAAGGGGAGGGGCAGGCTTATGTTGGGGGCTGTAGACGGTCTTAAGAGCAAAACTGGGGTCCATTTTTCTAGCCTCCAGAGCTTTGCTCCTGCTTCTGTGTTAGAGGATATTCTTTGAGTCCCAGGCCTGGCTTACCTCCCCACCCCAGAAATGCTGCACTGTTCAGAAACAGCATTCGGGGGCAGCTGGGTGGCTGAGGGGATGGAGAGCCGGGCCTAGAGACGGGAGGTCCTGGGTTCCAATGTGGCCTCCGACCCTTCCCAGCTGGGTGACCCTGGGCGAGTCACTTGGCCCCCATGGCCCAGCCCTGACCACTCTTCTGCCCTGGAGCCAGTACACGGTATTGACTCCAAGATGGAAGGGGAGGGCTTAAAAGAAATGAACGAAAAGAGAAGAAACGGCACTGGGCAGCACCTGGCACAGAGCAAGCCCCGAATCGTGTTCTCTCCAGCATTTCGGCCCCACGCCATGCGGCCCTCCCTTCCTTCCCTACCATTGGTGCCAGTCTCCTCCTACCACTTGGAGGGCTTCCATGACTGCCTGGGCTCTGCACCTCCCTGAGCTCCGCCCGTGTGCCAGGCGCTGCTGGCACTACAAGACAAGCCCCTGCCCCAAGGAAGGAGGACTCCGAAAGAGGGGGCCTGGGCCGAGCTGGGTCTGAAGTCCGCCTGGCTGGCGGGAGACACGTCTCCCCCTTGAGGTAACGGCGAGCCCTGGCGTCGATGGGGGAGAAGAATCTTGGGGAATCGCCTCAGCAGCGGCAGAGGACAGATCGGAGAGGAGAGGCCAGGCTCGCAGATGCTTAGAGTGGTGCCCTAAGCCATGGCCAGGGCCTGGCTAGGAGAGGGCCAGATGTGAGATGGAGGGGCTGGAAAAGCTGACATTTGGCGAGTGGTTAGAGAGGAGATAAGAGGGGGGGCGTCAGAATGGGGCGCCTTCCACAGAACTAAAGATGCTTGGAAGGAGGGGCAGAGTCAAAAGGCCTCCCCTGGACATGCCAAGTTTCGAGACCTCCAGATTGAAACGCTCCGTAGGGAGGTGTTGGCACAGGCCTGGGCTTTGGGAGAGACACATCTGGGATCCTCAGCCTAAAGATGAGAAAGTAACGGCCTGGACAAGGGCACAGAAAGAGGACCTGGCCTCCGACAGAGCTCCTGAGCGCACCCACACATTCGGGAGAGAAGGCTGCTTCTCCAGCCAGAGACGGAGAATGGGCGGCCAGGCAGAGTGGAATGTCTGATCCGCATGAGAAAGTGACTGTTGGGAGGTGGATGATGGACCACGGGAGCAGGAAGAGGAGATCGGTTTATTTTTTCTTCCCAAATTGTCTGATAGAATGGGAGCTGCTTGAGTGGGCACCGACTCCGAAGTGCGTTAGCTAGTATTGCTGGTTTCATCGTATTACTGGAGCAAAGGATCCTCTCCATTCTTTCTGTTTCTTTAGGGAGGGTTTCGCATTTGGGCAAGTCCTTGGTATGTGTAGGCTTGTTGCCTCCTCCCTCTTGGGTGCATTTTGTCATCATTTTGATTGAAACCTCTCATTTCCTCCTACAGAAATACTGATTTTTGTAGATTTATTTCATTCCCGCATCAATGACTTGATGCATCGGGTGACACAGGGAATAGAGCACCAGACCTAAGGTCAGAGAGACCCAAGTTTAAATCCGTATCAGATACTAGCTGTGTGACCCATAACCAAATGGTTCTGGGTGAAACCCTCTAGAACAAAATGGGCCCCTGTTGTTGGCTTGGCCATTTGAATATAAAATCCCGGAGGTAGGGATCGTTTTCTACCACTGAGCACTTAAGCCAACACTTGACATAGAGGAAACACTTCATACATGTTGGTTGTGTCCTTCAGGGTCTAGAACATTTCAGCCACCCAGTAGGTGCTCGTATAATTGACATCAAACGCCAGATTCTGAATGTCCCTCGGAAGCGCGCCCTCCAATTCCTGGGTACTAACTAAGCTGCGCCTTCGAGCCATTTCTGATTGGGGCTGGTCCATGATTGAGCACGAATATATTCTCTGTTTCAGGAATTGGTGACGTTCAAGGATGTTGCCGTGGAGTTCACCCGAACAGAATGGCGGTGCCTAACCCCTTCTCAGAAAGAGTTGTACAGAGATGTGATGCTAGAAAACTATGGGAATCTGGTCTGCCTGGGTAAGGGTACCAGCTCTACCTGTTGGGATGGTAGGGGTGAGGAGACTAGGCTCTTCCTTAGTAAATGCTCAGGGTTATCTTTAATGGTGGACAAGTTCTGCATGGAATGAAGAGACTAGAAATTATTCATCCTGTTCTGCTGTGAGACTAAAAATGAATGAATGAATGAATGAATACTCCAAGTATTTAAATGGATAGGATTTAATAACAACAAAGTGAGAGAGAAAAGAGGTTCCTGCAGCTGAGTGAGCAGAGCAGAGCCAGAGACCCAGCAACCTGCCTCGCTTGAACCAAAGCCCAAAAGCCCCACAGGGTGGGTTTCAGCAAATTTATAAACAAACCCAAGCCAAGACACAACACAAGGACACAAGACAAGGGAACCCCGGGAAGAGTAAAGAATGCTGGGAAATGGAGTCCCCCAGCCACAGTATTTTTTTTAAGCCCACACTGTGGAGGACCAAGTCTCTCTCCTCTCTTCCTGAAGAGGTCAGTTGGAGAGAACAGCATAACCTTGAGGATAATGATGTGAAGGCAGAGAGAAATCTCCTCCCTGGCTCCAGAAGGCCAGACTCTAGTCCAAATTTTATTTGTTGCCTGATATCTTTAATGAGCTACGCTCAGTTCCCACAGTAAAAAGAGATAAAATAGGGGCTGCTTCTGGCAGCAAAGCAAGCAAAAGCCCGAGAGAGGAACATGGTGGGATAAATCTAGATTGTTAAGAGCGTGCCGGAGACAAGTGTCTCCCTTTAAACTCTTCATTAACCCTCGCCCCCATCTTGGTCTGAGACTCCATGCGACGCTCTGGCCCAGGAGATATTGTAATAAATCCTGACCCTTTTCTTTCTTTCTACGAGACAAGATATCTTGAAATGTTTGAAATCTGGAATCTGAATTTATCGGTTCTGAGGTTGTCTCTCCATTCTCTGTCCTCTGTAATACAAGGGCAACTAGTCGAGAATGTGAAAAGTTCTCTCCTTAGCAGGTCCAAGGAAATAGGAAATGACTTTTTCTGACCCCAGTTCTACTATGTGACCTATTTTCCCACTCTCTTAGACACAATCCTCCGAGCCTGTTTCCAAGGTCAGTGGTAGTACTGTCTGGGCCTTAACTAACATGCCTTTTTTCCCCAAAAAGAGAAGAGTAGGGTTCCATTCTGAGGGCCTCCATCCCCAATGATTTCCCTTTTCCACTGAACAGGACTTGCAGTTTCCAAGCCAGATGTCATCTCCCAGTTGGAGCGAAGGGAAGCCCCCTGGATGCCTGGAGGAATCCAGAGAAGTTGCTGTCCAGGTGAGTGGGTCCTTGTAAAAGACAGTTCACTTGGATAGTCTAGGCAAGCACTGGTCAAACTCTGAACAGACATGTCATGTGTTGGTTGCCGGGCGTTGGGAGAAGAGCTGAGACTGTGGCATTAGCTCCTCCTGGAGACTCCTCTTGACATCGACAACCCAGTGGCCCAACACCTTTCCCCTCTCCTGCTCCTCCAGGGTCAGAGGAGATGCCTCAGCAGGGCACAGGACTTGCTCTTCCTCCTCCTGTCCCTCTTCCTGCTGCTCTGCTGGTTTCACCAGCCAAGTGGAGGAGGCCATGCAGGCCTGAGAGCCACCATGGCCAAGTGGTCAGCCTGGTGGTGAGCAGCCTCACCTGGCTTCTCCCAGGACTTCTCAGCATCCCCAATCCTATTAGAGGATGACTGGAATTGTGTGGGAGGTTTTTGTCATGACGAGCCTTCATATTCCTCCTTCCAACATGTACCCATTGTTCCTAGGTCTGCCTCCAGGGACTGAACAGAACACGTTTAATTCATCTCTCTTTAGTGTATGTGTGTCTTTCAGTCTGGCAACGACTGTGGCATCATCTCTTGTCCCAGATCTTCTCTTCCCACTAAATATCCCCAGTAATTTTGTTCAATTGTTTGATGGCAGGACCTTCAGGCTCTCGGCCATTGTGGTTTCCCCCCTCCGGACACTCCTTCCAAGGTACCCAGAAATGAGCACCCACACAAGCAGCTGCTTCCCTGATATCAAAAGATCTTTGGGAATGATCTGGGGCTTTAAGTGGACCACAAGCTTAAAATGAGTTCGCAGTGGGAAGCTGAGAGTTGAGAAGGGGGAGATGAGGGTCTCCTTGTACCCAGCCTTCATCGGGCCACATCTGGGGTGTCAGGTTCTCTTTGCAGGTCAGAAGCAAGCTCACGGTCCCATAGTTTGCAGGCTCCGTTCACTTCTTTTAAAATTAGGACAGCATTTATCATTTTCCAACCCATATCTCAGTCAGAAAGCATTTATTAAGCTCCAACTATGTACCAAGCACTGTGATCAGTACTGGGGATATAAAAAGAGATAAGAACCAGTCCCTACTCCCAACTAGCTACAGTCCAATGACAGAAATGCTGCAGACAAATAAATACAAAGCCAGCTATATACAGGATAAATAAGAACTTGGGCAGTAGCATTAAGGGGGATGTAGAAAGACTTCTTTAGAAGGGGGGATTTTAGCTGAGATAGTGAAGTTAGGAGACAGAGATGAGAAGGGAGAGCATTTGAGGCCCCAGAGACAGCCACTGAGAATGCCTTGTTTTGGGAACAGCAAGAGGCCAGTGTCACTTGATCAGAGTATATAGGGAAGTGTAAACTGTCCGAGGATTTTAGATTGGATCCTAGAAGTGATAGGGAGCTGATGGAATACAAGAGTGACATGGTCAAACCTGTACTTTTTTTTAAGTCTTACCTTCCATCTCAGATTTTGATGCTAATTATCCATTCTAAGGCAGAAGAACAATTAAGGGCTAGGCACTTGGGGTTAAGTGACTTGCTCAAAGTCACACAGCTAGGAAATGTCTGAGGCCAGATTTGAACTCGGGAGCTCCTGTCTCTGGGCCTGACTATCCACTGAGCTAACTCTTAAACCTGCACTTTTAAGATCAATTTGGCAACTGAATGGAGGATGGGCCCTAGTAGGGAGAGACTTTTGGAAGTGGAACCAAAGAGTCCAGGTGTGAGGCTATGAGAGCCAGCACTTGCATGGGGGCAGCGTCAGAAGAGAGAAGGAGACCTATATGAGAGGTGATGTGAAGGCAGAATTGACAGGCCTTAGCAATAAATCAAATATGAGGAATGGCCCAGTGAAGAGGCAGAGATGACAGCTAGGTTATGAGCCAGCAAGAATGGAAATGCCCCTGTCAGTGACTTCGAAGGGAGGGAGAGGGGAAGCTCAGCTCTGGACAGGTTGAGATTGACTATAAGAAATCCGATTGGAGATGTCCCTCAGGCAGTTGGAGATGTCAATCTTTAGGCTGGAGAGAGATTAAGGCTGAATAAATGGATTGGAGAAGTTCTCAACAAAGAGTTAATGATGGACTCTGATGACTATGGAAGAATAAGAAAGGATGGGGAGGACAGAGCCCCCAGGGGCACCCTCATTTATTGGCAGTCACCTGGAAAGAGGATCAGTCTGCAGGAAGGAGGAAGATGTGAATCTTAAAATTTCTCAGACTATACCTTAGAAGATTTGGTTAAGCTATTCCCCTATTGTAACAAATGAAGGTACTTGATCAGGAATGTATTGGGAATTTTAAAATTACTCCACCCTACTCATGACAGTGCCTTAGGGGAAGATAAAATTGTAAACTCCTTACTGAACAATGAAAAGTCCCCAACTCATATTTATAGTAAAGCTAGAACCTTAAGCTAGGTCTATTTTTAGATCTAATATAAAAGGGTGCTAAGTACCTATAAAGGTTAATCACTAAAAGGTCAAGCAACTTACAAAGGTCAAGCTTAGCAAAGAGGTATGAAGTTTTAGTCTAATCAGAGAAGGTGATAACAAAAGATGTGAACTAAGAATGGTCAGTTCTGGGGAAAACGTCTACTGTGATTGGTAGATGTGAAAATTTAGGGGAGGTGACACAAGAGAAAAATTTCTTTAAAAGGAAGGAGAGTTTGAAATTGAGTTACTTGGAGTTCAGACTAGTTGGAGTTCGTAGTTCAGTTTGGGAGTTTGCTGTGGAGGTTGGAGTTAGTTAGAGGAGCTGGGTCTCTGAACTCAGTTCAGGAGTTGAGGATTTCGGTGAAGGACTGGAGTTTTGCTTGGGAAAAATCTTGTGGTGACTGGATAAAAGACTGACTAGTCTCTCTTAAGGCTCTAAGCCTTAAGGCCTAGGCCTTTCCTACTATTTCCTCTTACTCAGTCTCTCTCCCTTCCCTTAATTCCTTCATTTGTATTAATTAAAATCTCCATAAAAACCCAGCTGACTTAGGTATTTTCATATTTGGGAATTTTCCCATGGCGACCACTTATTTTTAATAAAAAATCAAGACACTAAAAATTATCTTTATAGTTTGGCCAAAACCTTCACAGTTTGGCAATTCACAGTCTTGAAAAACCATATTTTCGCAGTCACAAAGACCAGGAGAGGGCAATGTCTTAGGAACCTAGAGGGAAGAGAGTATCAAGAAGAAAGATATTGACAGTTTCAAAGGCTACCGAGAGGTCAAGAAGGATGAGGATTAAGAAGAGGCCTTAGATCTGGCCATTATAACAGTACCCATCCTTAGAGGAATGTTGAGGCCAGAAGCCAGACGCCAGACTACAGAGTTAAAATTAAGTTCATGAGAAGGAAGGAAGTAGAGCCACCTATGGTAGATGACATTCTCAAGTGTCACCAACCAAAATTGGAGGGATATGGGAGATAGCTGACAGGACAGATCAGATCAGAGATGTTCAAAGATGAAAGCTAAAAGGGCATGTTTACAGGCTCCAGGAAAGTCGTCCCTACACAGGCAGTGATTAAAAGTAAAAGAGAGTTAGGATAATAGTCTTCTAGAGAAGACAGGATGTAATGGGATTGCCTATCCTCTTAAAGGGCTTTACTTGGGCAAGCTGAAGGGCCACCTCTTCATGTGAAGATGGGAGAAACTTGGGTAATAGGAAAAGGGGAAGCTTTTAATCATCTCCATTTTTTTTTTCAGTGAAATATGAGGCAAGGTTCTTAGCTAAGAAGATAAAGGGAAGAGAAAGGGTTGAAGAGATCTGAAAATGGGAGTCAATTAAGGAGGGTTAAAAGCATTGCAGTACTGTACTGAGGGCTCTATTGAGATTATGTAATACAAATTTGTAGTCAATCCAGTAAGCATGATTTTGTATTTTTCCCAGGTTTGATTGGCAGGATGTGAGTAGGAAGGAAGATAGAAGATGATGGAAGTAATCCTGGGCTAAGGTTTGGTGGGGCAAGGGATTCAAGAGAAGAGGACTGTGTTGAGTTGAACTGTTAAACTCTTGGGTCAAGATGGAGAAGGGAGGAAACTACTGTCAGTGCAGAGTTCATAATCCAGGAAAAAACTAAGGAATCAAGGAACTGGGAGTCAGGGTGAGGATGAAGAGCCATGTTAGAGGTTACAAAGCAGAGGGAGAATGACAGCAGATTCTGATCAGATAAGGGAATTTCAGCACTTAGGAGTGGTGTGTTTGAGTGCCCAATGGTTATATAGCTGAGGTGGGGAGAGTATATCATGGGGAATATGTAAATTGAGGAACTAGGAGAAGAGGGAGTCTCATTTTGCGTGTTTGAAAGTCTCCTAGTATGATGTTGGGAGTGGGGGAGAAGCTAGAAAGACTGTTAACTAGGTACCATGCTCATTGAGGAAAGAGGGAGTGCATCCTAGAGGTTGGTTAATAGAAGCTACTAGAATTTGGATTGCACATTAGAGGTAGATTGAGTGAACCTCAAAGAAGAGCCATTACTGAGTTATGGTGGTAGAAGGAGCAAGAAATATTCCAAGTCCCCTATCGCAGTCAGTAAATGGGGATAAACGAGTGAAAATGCAGCCAGTACTAGAAAAGGCAGCAGCCAGAAGAGCCAAAAGATGGAAGATTTGGAAAGGAAAAAAATGCTAAATGAAAGTAAGTTTCTTTACCTATGGACCAGATATGTCACAGGGTAAAGGGAAAAGAGTGGGTAGCTTTAGAGTGGAACTTTGTGGGGCTTGGTTTCAGAGAGCTGGGAAATAAGGGCTTGGACATCAGGTAATGGAGAACAGCGTTGAGTAATGAGCACCGATTCAGTGGGATATTTCAGAAGTCCTTGCCTGGGCCCAGTAAGCACATCTGCCAATTGTTCAATATCTGAGAGCTGATTCATCTGGTCCAGGGGACTTGAACTCATTAGGGGCTGTCCTAGGCATTACTTCCCTTTTAATTACCCTCATCGTCCTCCTTTCTAGCCCAAGGTTCATTCACTTTGGCAGACAAAGCAGATGCAGAATAACAGTTGACCAGCTTTCCCTTCCTCCCATCCAACCTGAACAGCAGTCCTCTCTCTTCTCTGAGCTTTTTTTCCAATAGTTTTGAAGGAAGCAGACTTTTTGTTTCCGTAGCCTTCCTTAGCACCTTTGGCACATTCAGAGAATTAATCGTGTAGATGTAAAGTACCCATGAGATCCTGCTACATTTTTGTGTTTGGGGTTCTTCCTCTGTTAACTTGTTCTTGTTGCCTTTTTCAGCATTTGATTTAAAAACCAAGGTTGCTGGAGACAGGAAGTGCTAGGCTCAAATTTGGCCTCAGATACTGCCTAGCAATATGACCCTGGGCAAGTCACTTAACCCCAATTTCCTAGGCCTTACCATTCTTCTGCTTTGGAATCAATATTTAGTATCAGTCCTAAGACAGAAGGTCAGGGTTTGTTAAAAATAATATAATAAATTCAAGTTTCAAAGCTATCCCTGTCTGTGTTTCCCTCTCAGTCTGTCTCTTTATGATTCCTACTTCCCTTTCCTCCCAAATTCCCCTGTAATTGAGAAACAAGCTTTAGAGAAAGATAGCTGAGCAAAATGTTTCCAGGCTTCAGCCATGTCTCAAGACAAATGTCTCCCAATGCCTCTTGAGTCCTCAGCCCATCTGTCAGGCAGCAGCTAACTGCTCCATCTTTCATCACCAGTCCACTCATATACCATAATTTGTTCATCCATTCCTCAGTTGATTGATACTTGCCTTATTTACCACTCATGTAACGATGTTAAAAGAAAGGTGATTATATTGAATTTGTTTGTCCTTCTGCTTTTTCTTTGATCTCTTTGTGGTATGAGCCAAGTGGAAGAATCAATGAGGCAGAGGATTATACCCATTTCAATCACTTTCTGGCTGTAGTGCCAAATTGCCTTTCAGAATGGCAAATGGATTCACACCTCCACTTCCAGTGCATTTATGCACCTGTCCTCCTCTGACCTCTTCGACAACTGAAGTTTCCCATTAGAATGGTATCTCACAGCATAGACTCTAACAAGCTCCAAAGGAATACATGACCTAGATTGAAAAAGTCATAGCATGAATAAATTGGAGGAACAAGGATGGAGGTACCTTTCCAAAATCATACTGTAAAGTAGTAATTATTAAAATCTTTAGTACTGATTCAAAAGAAGAGTAAGTGGAATGGACTAAGGAAGGCCCAGAGCTCCACTAATCTTTGACAAACTGAAGAACCCAGGCTGCCTGAGGGAATTCTCATTTAGGTTTAGAAAATAATTGCTTCTGATGGGGAATACAAAGAATACCATGTATCCATATAACAAGAGTAACAGAGAACATTAACATTGTTTGGTTTTATCTCATTCAGATTGGGAACCCACTCCTGAAACCAAGCAGTCATTCTACAAGTTGGGCGTTTCAGTAAAAGATTTCTCTCCAGAAAGTGGGACAAAGAAGAATCTCTGTTTCTTCACATTAAAAAAAATCTGGCATTGGGGTACCACTTTAGAGAAGTATCAGAGCAATGAGAAAAGACATTTCCAGAAAGAAAAGAAACCTGAAAATAAATCTAGAAGCCACAAATATAATAAATATTATAGAAGCTTCACTCGAGGGCACATTTTTTTGGCACAACAAATAGCCCTAAAAACAAATCTTTGGAAAAATGAAACACAGAGAAAGGGCATGAAACAATCTAAAGAATTAAGGAAATGTAAGATATCACATTCAAAGATCTTTTCCAAGTATAATGAATATGGGAAATACTTTAAGTATAATTCATATCTCAGTGAAAACCTTAGGTTACAAAACGAAGTGAAACGTTATCAGTGTAATGAATGTGATAAAACCTTCAGCCAGAGGGTCAGTCTTATCCAACATCATAGAATCCATACTGGAGAGAAACCTTATGAATGCAATGTGTGTGGAAAGACTTTCCGCCAGAGCACTGGACTTACTCAACACCAGACAATTCATTCTGGAGAGAAATATTATGAGTGTAACGAATGTAAAAAAGCCTTTCGTCTGAGATCACAACTTATTCAACATTATAGAATCCATACTGGAGAGAAACCTTATGAATGCAATGAATGTGGGAAGACATTCCGCCAGAACTCCCAGCTTATTCAACACCAGACAATTCACACTGGAGAGAAACCTTATGAATGTAGTGAATGTGGGAAGGCCTTCCGCCTGAGAATAGAACTTACTCAGCATCATAATATTCATACAGGAAAGAAACCTTATAGATGTAATGAATGTGGAAAGGTCTTCCGCCTCAGTTCACAGCTTATTCAGCATCAGACAATGCATAGTGAGGAGAAGCCCTATGAATGTAATCAGTGTGGGAAAGCTTTCCGCCAGAGTACTGGTCTTATGCAACACCAGACAATTCATACTGGAGAAAAATATTATAAGTGTGATGAGTGCGAGAAGGCCTTCCGCCTGAGAACACAGCTTATTCAACATTATAGAATTCATACTGGAGAGAAACCTTATGAATGCAATGAATGTGGAAAGACTTTCCGCCAGAACTCTCAACTTATTCAACATCAGACAATTCATACTGGAGAAAAACCTTACAAATGTAGTGAATGTGGGAAGGCCTTCCGTCTGAGAATAGAACTTACTCAGCATCATAATATTCATACAGGAAAGAAACCTTATAAATGTAATGAATGTGGAAAGGTCTTCCGCCTCAGTTCACAGCTTATTCGCCATCAGACAATCCACAGTGGGGAGAAGCCCTATGAATGTAATGAATGTGGTAAAGCTTTCCGACAGAGCACAGGACTTACTCAACACCAGACAATCCATACTGGAGAGAAACATTATGAGTGTAATGAGTGTAAAAAAGCCTTTCGCCTGAGATCACAGCTTATTCAACATTACAGAATTCATTCTGGAGAAAAACCTTATGAATGCAATGACTGTGGGAAAGCCTTCCGCCAGAACTCTCAGCTAACTCAGCATCTGACTGTTCATACTGGAGAGAAACCTTATGAATGTAATGAATGTGGAAAGTCCTTCCGACTAAAAATAGAACTTACCCAACATCATAAAATTCATGCTGGAAAGAAACCTTATGGATGCAATGAATGTGGAAAGGCTTTCTGCCTGAATTCACAGCTTGTTGAACATCAGACAATCCATAGTGGAGAGAAGCCTTATGAATGTAATGAATGTGGGAAGACCTTCCGCAAGAATGCATACCTTACTCAACATCAGAAAATTCATACTGGAGAAAAACGTTTTAAGTGTAATGAGTGTGGGAAAACCTTTGTTCAGAGGGCAGTTCTTACACAACATTATAGAATTCATACTGGTGAAAAACCTTATGAATGTAATGAATGTGGAAAGGCTTTCCGTCAGAGCACAGGACTTGCTCAACATCAGGCAGTTCATACTGGAAAAAAACAGTATGAGTGCAATGAATGTGAGAGTGCCTTTAGTCAGAGGGCAGATCTTATTCGACATCATAGAATTCATACTGGTGAGAAGCCGTATGAATGTAATGACTGTGGGAAAGCCTTCCGTCTGAGTACACAGCTTACTCGACATCATAGAATTCATACTGGAAAGAAACCTTATGAATGTAATGAATGTGGGAAGGCCTTTCGCTTGAAGACACGCCTTAATGAACATCAGACAGTTCATACTGGTGAGAAACGCTTTGAATGTAATGAGTGTGGGAAGGCCTTTCGACAAAAGACGCATCTTACTGAACATCTGTCAATTCATAGTGGCGAGAAACCCTTTGAATGTAATGAATGTGGAAAGGCCTTCCGCTTGAGAACGCAGCTTACTCAACATCACATAATTCATACTGGGGAGAAACCATATGAATGTAATGTGTGTGGGAAGGCATTTAGTCAAAGGACAGAACGAAATCGGCATCATAGAATTCATACTGGAGAGAAGCGATATGAATGTAATGAGTGTGGAAGGGCCTTCCGCTTGAGCACACACCTTACTCGACATAAAAGAATCCATACTGGGGAGAAACCATATGAGTGTAATGAGTGTGAGATGGCCTTCCGGCTGAGAGCACAACTTACTCATCATCAGAGAATTCATACTGTCAAGAATATTTGAGAGAGATATCATTAAAGAAAGGACAAATACTTTACATTATTTTAAACTAAAAGAAAATTTGTCTGTATAGTAAATATGGAATGACTTTTAGCCCCAGGAACTTAGGAAATGCCAAGTAATAAATACTGAGAAGCCATAAATCTAACCCAAGAATTATTGCCAGATGTATGACTGCTGAAAATTAAAGAATTCAAACAAAAGGGAAACCCCACAGTAAAAGCAAATCCCTATCTACTATTCCAAAACTTTTCCTTCTTCAACTCCTCAGGCTTCTTCCCCAAACTCATCGGTATATGTTAAGATCGATAGATTTAGTTGTCTGTGAAGGTTTTTTTTTTAACCAGTTTCAACTTAATGGCTATATCAATAACTGTAGGCTCTTCTCAAATTACTTTCTACCTTCTCACAGTGGCTTTTGAGAAAAGGCCTTTTCCAAATATATTGAAATAATATTCAGTCTGATAACTTAGGTTTTTTTGGTTCTCTGTTTTGTTTTGTTTTTGTTTTTGGTGAATGCTGACCCTAGATATATTTCTTCTCCAACCACTCTTATGGGGCAGCCTAAGACTTTATCTGTTTTGATCTCACTTTGTCTTCAATCCTTTTATAGGCTCAGGCCACAGATAATAATTTCCTGGAAGGGCTGTCATAGAGATTAAAAGATGCAAATTTGCCCATCCCTACTTTAGGAGCTGTAGGAAACTGAATTCTAGGGGACATCATCTTCTAGCCTAGACTTTCCTCATGCTTTCCACTGTGTATGGGATATAAATTCTCATAGTCCCAAAAGAAGGGCCCTATAGGATCCATACCTTATTTTGCTCTCTCTTCTTTAGGTGGGTTAAGGGATGTCAGGATATTACCATTGACGAGGTGTCTCCCATCTTGCAAATACTTGGGCCCAGTTTGTGCTGAATTAGATGTCCCCAATATGGGTACCTCTAAAGAAGTAGATCAAAGTTTGATACATTCGAATTCACCTTTTTATAAAATTCTGTCCTTTTTATCAGTAAACACTTATTTTTCTCTCTCCTCCCAATTCTTCCTTACTTATAAAAAGGGAGTGAAAAACCCTTGTAATATTTAGTCGGACAAAACTAATTCTCAAAGTGGGCCCCATCCATAATTGTATGTCTATTCTGCTTTGTGAGTCCATCCCCTGCCTGTTAAGAAGTGAGTAGCACGTTTCATTATTGGTCTTCTGGAATTGTGATTGGTCATTGCAGTGATGAGAATTCTTAAGTCTCTCAAAGTTGTTAGCATATAAATTATTATGATTCTTACTTCAGTCAGTTCATAGATGTCTTCCTCGGTTTTCAAGCAACCATCCCTTTTGTCATTTACTAGAGTATAATAGTATTCCTAAGCATTCAAATGTAGGGGCTGCTGGGTGACACTGCAGAAAGAGTGCTCGGCCTGGAGTTAGGAAGATTTGTCTTCCTTAATTCAAATCTGACCTCAGAAACTTGCTAGCTGTGTGACCCTGGGCAGGTCACTTAACCCTGTTTGCCTCAATTTCTTCCTCTATAAAATGAGCTGGAGAAGGAAATGGTAGCCCCCTCTGGTATCTTCATCAAGAAAACACCAAATGGGGTCATAAAGAGTCAGAAATGACTGAACAACAACATCAAATGATACCAGCAATGTTCAGGGTTGGCCCCAGAACTCATAATTTTAGCTGGAGTGGCTAATCTTCAGATTGAACCTCTGGATCCCAAGACAATTCAGCTGACATCCTGACCATCCTAGGCCTTTAAGTCCAAAATAAAATGATCATTCCTTTCAATTCTATGACAATATCAAGCACCAATATTATAACCCAGTTGGACAACCCATACTTGAATTAAGTGATTTTCCCTATAGGCAAAACCTTGGCCAGACTTCTGGGTTAGACAGATACAGATATTGGCCTCAGGAGGTCCCAGCTTCACAGTGAATATGAAAACAAAGACTACTCTTCATGTACCAGGGCAAAGCCATATCCCAACTCTGAGGTACAGAGAAGGGGACAAAAGGAAAGATGATTGTCAGAAGCCTGGCCACGAAGTCAGATGCACACTCCACAAAGGTTTGTGGAGTAGCTGAATTGGCAGGAGTGTTATAGATGACAGAGTCAAGGAATGGTCATGAGCCTGGCCAAGCTGGAGTGGAGAGACCAAAGTAAGAACCTCGGGGGTGATTAAGGCAGTAAGGAACCAGACAACAAGATAGCTCTTGCTGTAGTGTGCAGGATAGATCCAGAACGGAGGCCTCAGAAACTAGAAGACGTCTCTGACACCATCACAGCCAAAGAATACTTGAACAACAGTCTACCACATCTACAGGACTTAGGCCATCCAACTTTTGCTTGAAGGCTTACTAGCAATAGTGAGCCCATTCCAATTTTCGACACTTCTGCTTTTTAGAAGGTTTTTTCTTCAACTAAAGCTGCCTCTTTGAAGTCTTTTCCCATGTTCCTATTTGTCCCTTCTAGAATTACTGTGGTCCAGGTCTAGCTAGGGGTAGTCCAATGAGTCTGGCTTGGGAATGAATGCAATGAAAAGTCCTTGGACTAGAAAATGCAGTCAAGACAAGTATACAACTCAGGACAAAATATTATCCCTTTCCTCTCTGCGTTAACCATGGCAATGGCCAGCCATATCTGCTAGATTTTTCTGCAGAAAAGACTTTTACACCCATTCCCAGTAAGGTAGACCAAAAGGTCTATGCCTCAAGTACCAAGGACTCCAAAGCTCTGATAATCCCCAGAATGGCTGCTTCTTCCCACAAAGGGAAGCCAGCCCAGCATACAGAAAAGAGATGATGCTCCTCCTATATCCACCCCCTCAGGAGCAAGGTCCTCCAAGTTTTCTAGATTGTCTTTAACCACTAAAATAATCTTAAACTAATTCTGACCTCAGAAAGAATGCTAATATAAATAACACTGGAGGGAGAGTTTAGTAGGAATGCTAGTAAAGTCTTCTAAAAAGCATAACGCCTACAGTGGGTGTGCAACATCAGGAATAGCAGAGGGGATGGTATAGTATACTGCCATGATAAGGGCCCAGGTAGCACCGGCCACAGTAGAATGGGCAATGTCATGAGCCTTGGCGGTGATCAGCATTGCTCAAAGTGTTCACTCATAGGCCCTAATTCTGCTCAACGTTTAAGCCTTCAGTTTCTGTCCTCTGCCATTTTAATTGGCCCTGGTCTACAAGAACCCAGATCCGAAAGATCATAGTTTTGCCCAATCTCTGTCCCCCTATAACAAGGCACATGCAGGTGGTTCTACCAGCCAAGTTCTCTGTTGAAATCAGAAACGGATATGGTCTTAAGAATGTGCCATTAACAATATATGACCATCTTTGCCCCTGCATGGAGCCTTGCAAGCAAAAGGCATCTTCCACCTCCTGTTCCAGCTCCATATGCCAACTGGGATATGGAGAAAGTCCGATGTAAAGGGAGCAAACCTCCCTTCACCTTCAGGCATCCTGCCTCCTGCTGCACTTGCCCTTTGAAGAGAGGAGTGGTGCCTTCCATTAACGATCACCATACACGTAGTCATGCCCATCACTTCCCAGTAACAACTCTGGTAGGTCAACATCCAAAGCTCACTCCACACCCCCTGCCACTTGATTCCCCATTCCCATCCCCCTCATCCCAAAGTTTCGTCCAGATTCCACCCAGGCCTTCTATTATGCCCTCTGCAATCCCTGTTGTAGACAACAGACTTGTTTCACCAAATTCCTCCACCATTCCTTACACCTGTTAGCTTTTAGTGAAACCTCGTTTTCCCCTGATGACAGCCTCTCTGGCCACCCTTTCTAGTACTGGCTGCACCTTGGTTCATATTGGTTCATTCTTCCTCACTCCGCGCTGCTCCTTGCTCCCCAGGCTCTCCCAATTCACTCTGTAACCTTGGAGATGGATGCTATTCATATGCACCAGCCAATCAGAATCCTGGAGATGGATGCTATTCATATGCACCAGCCAATCAGAATCCTGGTCGCTCTGGCTATGGACTCATCAAGTTACTCCCCTCAAGGAATTGGATGTGTGGATTAGTTTTTCTTTCCTTCCCAACAGCTCCCCGTATTCTAAGGGACTTCAGTGTCCATATTGGTTCTCCCTCAAAGGCCCTAATCACTCAGTTTCTCCGCCTGCTCATACCTACCCTGAGCTTCTCCGCCCGAACCTCATCCCACACAAATAGCCACACCTTTGATGTTGTCTTCATCCACCAATGTATCCCTTCCCTGCTCCAGAACCCTGAAATCCCGGCTGACCGTAGGCAATTCGACGTTTCAGCTCTCCTCCTGCCTTTTCTTCCATAGCCGCACGCTTCATCCTCACCTTTCATTCCAGGCTCTACAATTCTCTCTCCATCTTGACTCCTTCCTTCCTGAACCAGTTCACCCCTACACTGTCCTCTCTTGAGTCCCGTCATAATTGTGCATTGATTGATTCCCGCTCTTCCCACCATTCAGCCATTAACTATCATCCACATTCAGATGTCAAGAAGAAACCCAGAGGGCAGCTCAGTGAGTCAGCCCAGAGGTGGGAAGTCCTGGGTTCAAATCACCCTCAGACACTTCCTTGCTGCGGACCTCACGTTCTCCTACCTCGGAACCAATCCACAGCACTGCTTCCCAGATGGGTTAAAACAAAGAGACCCCCTGGACAGGCTACCCTTCCTGATCGTCTGCCCTACAGGGGCTTCAGCAGCCCTGCAGGGACCTTCCCCCCTGGCCTCGGACTGCCTCCCTGCACGCAGGGCTTGAATGAGAAGGGAGACTTGCAGTTCTTCTCCGCAGACCTCACTGCTCGCTGCCCCTGCACCCCTTGTATCTTCTGGACATCGTGTCACATGTGCCTGTAACCAGCTGCACCCTTGTCAGCAGGGGCTGCAAACGCTCCTTGTTGGGGGTTGATTTCTCCGTTAGGTATCTGCGAAGGAAACGTCCAGCCCTTAACGTGTTGTGAAGTTATCGTGTGAATTCCAGCTCAAGGACAGTCAGGCTAAGAGCTGTGTGACCTTGGACAAGTCACTCATCTTGCACTGCTCGCGGAGGAGGGATGAATGGGCCCCGAAGCAGAGGCTCGCAGATATTCCCAGAGCAGCCCGTGAGGAGTCCAGACTGGGAGGGGGGGGAGGGGACAGATGGGAAACGGCCCTGGAGAGCTGAGGGCGGTCTGGAGTTGGACCTCACGTGGCTTCTTTCCTAGGCTGAGACAGACTTTAAGGCCGGAAGTTCCCTCCGCAGAGCTCTCCTCAGTCCATCTACAGGCGGGCTGACAGGGCTAAACGCAAGAGTGGGGAGCCGATCCCGAAGCTTCCCAAACCGGGCGCCGGGCGGTCGGCTCGGTTAAATAGGGATTCGGGGCGGATTAGAAGGTCGTCTCCGCCCACGCAGCCAGCTGGCTCTCTTGGAGTGCGCGGCAGCCCCGCCGCGGGTGCGCTAGGAGCCCTTGGGAGCTCTCCTTCACAACCCGCGCCACTTGCTTCCGCGGGCTGTGCGCCCAGCTCACCAGGCGGGAGCCTCCACGCACAGGGGCGATCCTAGCCTTCAGGAGGAAGCTTGCCTCCTAAAGTGGACTGCATTTCCCAGAGGCCTCTACGGATGCCACGCCCCAAGCGGTGGCCATGGAAACAGGGACGGGCGGGCTCTGCGGCAGAGCCTTCAGATGATTGGCGGAGAGATAGAGGCGAGGCCGGAAGAGGAAGGATTAATTCAGGCAGGTACATAATGCCACTTCCGCTTCCACGTGACTCCTGTGTCGCGGACGTGCTTGAATCGGCTTTGGCTGCCCTCGGACTTCATTTACTACTCAGTCTAGGGCCCCGTGTCCCGGGACGGGGTGAGTAAGACCCGAGAGCCGAGGATGGGTAGGCCGGGTTGGGCGAACGGAAGACAGGAATAGGCCTGTGTCTGGTTTCGGAACCCCTGGGGATGTCTGCGGAAGGGGGAGCGACCCAGAAGGGAGTCGTACGGCCACGCCCCATGCGCGACGGGACGCTCTGATAGGCCGGACCTGCCCCCCCCCCCCTCGCCGCCCGCCACGCCCCGAGTTACCTCCTACCTGCTTCCTGCCTGCCGCCTCGGGCTTGCCTCCGTGGCCTAGGTCCCCGCAGGCCCGGGAGCCTTTTATTCCGCTCCCGCCGCCCCTGTGGTGCTCACAGCCTAGAGGGGGGCCGGGCCGGCCTCGGACCCCCCTTGGCCGGTGCCCGTCCTCGGTGTTCCTCATTTTCCTTCGCTCTTAGAGGAGAACAATGAGAGCCCCGCCTCGCCGGCGATTGTGGGCAGCCGGGCGCCGGGCATCCTGGTTTCGGCCCTTGTCCGCTCGGCCCCCTGAGCGCGTGGGTGCGAGGTCTGGCTCGTTCTCATGGTCCGCCTTGTTCTCCGCAGCTCTGCCCAGATCTGACGCCTGATCCTGGCCCACAAGGAGGGCGGGCATGGCCTCCGGGACCCAGCAGGTGAGTGGCCGACTGGGCTCCTCCCCCTCGCGCTGGCCCCTCCCTCTTCGTGCCTTCCAGCCGATCAGTTTGGGGCCCTTTCGCTCCTTCCCGAGTGGCTCCCGGCTTTTCGCCTCTTCTTCTCGCTCTGGCTGGCCACCCCAAGGGAGACCTTCCGACGGGCCAGGATTAGGCCCGCCCTTCTCAGCTTGTATTCCCCGAATGATTTCGGAAATTAGAGGCGGGGCTGTGGCCCCACCTCGTTCTAGAACTCCCGGCCCCCCCCCCCCCCAAGGTGGCGTCAGGGGCCCAGTTAGGAGGTTCCTGAGACCCAGGACCTTGAACCCAGGACCGCCTTTGAGCTGCCCCTTGCTTCTGCAACTCCCGGCGCCCTTCTAACCCTCCACTCTTCCCCATGGCCCGCCCCCGTACCTTCTGGGCTAGGCACAGCATTCCCTGCACAGCCTCCTGGAACGTTGGCTAGTTGTCCCTCTGCTTCTGGGAAATGCAGCTTTCCTTCAAGAATCAGCTCAAGTTCCGTCTCTTTTTCTAGTTTCCATGGTAGCTCCTGACGCCTTCTGCAGAATTGCCCGGCTCCCCCCTTCTCCCTCTCCCCCCTCCCCCCCCCCTTTCTTTGTATCTGTCTTATCATCTCAGCGAGGTAGACCGCCGGCCGCATCCCTCAGTTCCGTTGGCCGCCCCGTGCTGGCTGTGTGTCAGGCGCTGGTCAGAGCACCGAGGATTCGGGAAGTCACCATCTAATGGGGCCCCGCAGCTCTGGGGAGGCCTCCTGGAGCAGGGGGCTGGAGCTGGGCCTGCCGGGAAGCCAGGAGGGACCTCGGCATTGAGTCCTCCGCTAGGACGACCCGTTCGCCACTTCTTGTAGCGCCCTCCCAGGGCGGTGGCGTGTCTGTGGGCTCGTCCCTAGCGTGTGTTGATGCCCAGTTTCTCCTCCTTCCAGGCCAAGGCCAGAGAAGGAGCTGGCTTGTAGACATGATCTCCGGACCTCCTCTGGAGCTGGCCTAAGGCTTAGCCTGGGGCTGGTGAGCCTGGGAAGAGCTGCCATCGGGGTTGGGCCTTGGGGGGGGAAGGAGGACCCAGCTAGAAAGCAGACCCAGGATTACATGGGGGGGGGGGGCTTGCCTTGCACGCTCACTGCTGTCTTACTGGCTCTGGAGATCTCCGGGGTAACGAGGGAGAGCTATAAGAGGGAAGTGACTCCGCGGAGCTGCCCAGGTCACTGGGGGGGCTTGAGCGATCCCACAGCAGGCAGCATGGTTTATGGCAAGAGCCCTGGAGAAAGGAATGAGCCCCCTGCACCGAGCCACAAAAGCCGCCTTGCAGAAAGTGAGGTTTTAGAGGGGACCTAACGGAAGGCGGCAGGTCAGTCCGAGGAGGGAGGGCGTTCCGGGCATTAGGGGTGGCCAGCAGAGAGGCCCGCAGTCAGGCGGTGGAGTGTCTTGTTCAGGGAGATGCCGTAGGGACAGGCTGAGGTGGAGGAAGCCTGGAGAGGTGCCCTACGTGGGAAGAAGGGCCGGCTATAAAAGGCTTTAGAGACAGAAGACTCTGGGGACGGGCTCAGAGCTCTGCCCCAGGAAGAGCCCTTTGACAGGCACGTGGAGGGTGAACCAGACTGGAGAGAGACTTAGAGGCTGCCATAATCTGGTGTGAGGAGATGAAGCCCTGCCCCGGGGCGCTGGAAGTGTTGGGAGAGAGTGCAAAAAGGCCATAGAAAGATTGGGTAGGAGGCCGGTGAGAGCGGGAGGAGCAGACAACGGCACTGAGGGGCCTGAAGGGTGGAGGCGGGTACCCTTCGGTTATCTTCCACCTTAGCCTCAGTGCTGTGTTCCCAGCAGAAGAGTAGCACGGGCCCTTGGCATTGAACGAGGAAGGTAGGAAGAGAGGAGGGTTGGCGAAAAAAGATAATCCTGTTTTGAACCTGGTGAGTTCAGGATGGCCTTGAGTTATCCAGGTGTAGGAGGAGGTGCCACTGAAGACTTGAGACGGGAGAGGAGAACCATCTGTGTTGGGATGATCATCGGATCTGTGGGAGCTGCTGAGATCCCCAAGTGAAGCGTCCAAAGAGGACCCAGCGCAGAGCCCTGAGGGACACTCGCCATCAGAGGGTGTGGAGGGTCCTACAGAGGAGAGGGAGGGGAAGAGAGGCAGGAGAGGGGAGTGCTTAGAGAGAAGAGAATGTGGAGGAGAGGAGGGGAACTGACAGGGCTAAAAGCTAGAGAGACGTCAGGAAGGAGGAGAATGGAAAAAAAGGACAGTAAAGGAATGCTCTATACAAAGAAAGGTAGATATCAATACTTGGGGAAATAGGAATTGTTCATGGGTAGGCTGAGCTAATAAATACAAGTGATAATTCTTCCTAAATTTATCTACTCAGTGCCATCCCAATTAAATTACCAAGAATTATTGAACTAGAAAAAATCATCATTCATTTGAAAGAACAAATGGTCAAGAATATCAGAGGACAGGCATCTAGGTAGCACAGTGGGCAGAGCACTAGTCCTGGAGTCAACAGGACCTGAGTTCAGATGTGACCACAGCCACATATCCACATTTGCCTAGCCTGTACCACTCTTCTGCCTTGGACTGATAGTGTCCATTTTAAGACAAAACGTAAGGGTTGGGGGTTTTTGTTTTGTTTTTAATTAAAGAAGATCAAAGAAATTCATAAAAATGTAAAGGAAGGAGCTCTAGCAGTACCAGATTTTAAACAATAAAACGGTGGTCTCCAAGTTACCTGGTGCTGGCTAAAACAGAGAAGAGTGGATGAGTGGAAGAGATAGATCTACATTACGCCGCAGTCAATGGTTATAGTCACCTTGTGCTTGAGAAATGTCAAGAGTTACGTTTTGAGGAGAAGAATTCACTATTTGGTAAAAATTGTTCAGAAAACTAGGAGGCTGTCTGGCAGAAATTCGACGACTGCACCCCAGATCTGGCCAAAACGAGCACGTGGCCTAGACAAGGGAGACACAAGTAAATTAGAAGGGCATGGAATGTCTCTGGCATTACACTTGTAGAGGAGAATTTTTGAATACACTGAGAGATGTGAAATGGGTTATTTTGATTGCATTAGATTAAACAGATTGGTACAAATAAGACCAATGTAGCCAAGACTCAAAGGAATTCAGAAAATTATGGGGGAGATTTCATAGACAGTTGTTGGATAAGGGCCTCATAGCTCAAATACATAGAGAGCCTGGTCAGTTTTATAAGAATGTGGGTTATTCCCCAGTTAATAAGTGATCAAAGCTATGTGTAATCTTATGAAAAAATACTCTAAATCATTATTGATTAAAGAAATGCAAATTAAAACAACTTTGAGGAATAGCTTGGGTAACTCAGTGGATAGAGCCAGTCCTGGAGATGGGAAGTCCTGTGTCCAAATGTGACCTCAGACACTAGCCATATGACCCTGGGCAAGTCACCTAACCCTCATTGTTTAGCCCTTACTGTTCTTCTGCCTTAGAACAGATAGTATCATTTCCAAGACACCCGTTTTTAAAAAAACACTTTGAGGGGGCAGCTGGGTAGCTCAGTGGATTGAGAGCTAGGCCTAGAGACAAGAGGTCCTAGGTTCAAATCTGGCCTCAGATACTTTCCAGCTGAGTGACCCTGGGCAAGTCACTTGACCCTCATTGCCTAGCCCTCACCATTCTTCTGCCTTGGAACCAATACACAGTATTGATTCCAAGACAGAAGGTAAGAGTTTAAACACACACACAGTCTTTGAGATACGATCTCACACCTATCAAATTGCAAAAAATGATAGGAGAAAATGACAAATGTTGGAGGGGATGTGGAAAAATGAGGGCACTAATAGCCTCTTGGTGGAATTGTGAATGGTTCCAACCATTTTGGAGAATTATCTGGAATTGTGCCCAGAGTTATAAAACTGTAGATCCTTTGGCCCAGCAATACCACTATGAAGTCTACTTCCCAAGGTGCTTAGGGAAAAAGGAAAAGAACCTTCATATTCTAAAATATTTCCAGCAGCGCTTTGTGTGGGGTCAAAGAACTGGAAATTGAGATGATGCCCAGCAACGGGGCAATGGCATCTGCCTGGGTAAAATGCCACTGTGACGTAAGAAATGATGAGAAGCGAAATGAGCAGGACCCAGAAAACGTTGCACACAGTAACAGCAAGATTGTTCGAAGAGTAACTGAATGCCTGAACTATTCTGAGTCGTTTGAATATTGTGATCAGCTACAAAGGACGTAGGACGGAAGATTCACCTCTAGAAAAAGAAATGATACGTGGACGTGTGTAGTGTGTGGCAGCCCTCATATCTGTGTCAAGTGTGGGAGGGAAACGTTTAGAACTCAAAATGTGACCCAGGAAAAAAAAAGTTTCGAGACATTAAGTTGGACAACGAAGGGCCCAGCCTATTGGTAGCTTTGGAGAGAGCACTTTTAGTTAAGAGTTTGGGAGCCAGACTGCAGTTAAGAGGAGAGGAAGTGGTGGAAGCTGGTGTAGACAGCCTTCTCAAGGCGTTTGCCTACAGAGGAGGGAGAGAGATAGCACATAGCTACCAAGGGTGTGGGGATCCAGTGAGGTTTTTTTAAAGATGGTGGAGATGTTTGTAGCAGCGGGAGAAAAGAAAAGCTAGTAGACTGGGAGGAATTAAGGATGGGTGAGAGTGGAGGGATAGAAGAGGAAATCTGCTGGAGAAGCCAGAATGGAATGATCGGCGGATGAGACAGGAGTGGAATGAGAGAGAACAGGGAAATAGAAGGCAGGATTCTCAGCTGGGGAGAGACAAAGGAGGAGCTTGGAAAGCTTAGAAAGCCCGCTGTGGGGAGAGGGAAAGGGAATCGATGAGGGAGATGTAAGAGGATTGCCCTGCAGTCATGAGAATCCAGTCAGGACTGGTTTGTGGTTTTCTCCGGCTTCGTTCAGCAGCATTTGAGGCAGAGGTAAGGCAGCAGGCTGAGGCCTGGCAGGGCAAGATTAGGGAGGACAGCAAAGATCTGAACTGTTTCACCAATGGCACAAGATGGGGAAGAGATGAGAGGCCAGCCAGGGTGGGGGCGATGGCCTGGAAAGAAGCCAAGAAGGAAGAGCGAGGATGAAGAATAGTTTGGACTTGCAAGGTGGGAGGAAAGTGCAGTGATGCCGAGTTGTGATCAGAGGGAGAATGTCAGCATTTGAGGAGTCAGATCCAGTCACTGGCATCAGTGTCAGAGAGCTTTGAGGTATGGGTTTGAGGAAGCCTCGGGATATGGGTGGAAGGCCCTGGATGTTCCCAGACAGCAGCCACCAGAATTTTCATTGACTGCTTGATGTGGACCTAGTGGGCCTTCAGGAGGAAAAATGATTGATCGTGTTGGAGGGGAAAGCTAGACGTGGCAAAGAGAGCGAGGAGTGATCCCACGTCCCATCAGGAAGGAGTGGAAGTGCAGCCAGTGCTCGAGGGGGCAGTGGAGGCCAGGACAGCCACGTCAGCAGGAGGGCAAGAAGGCAAAAAGAAGGATTGTGGTCAAAGCTAGTTGGTTCGCTGTGCAGTGGGCCTTCCAGAGAAAGCTGAGAAAGATCCGCTGGCTTTGGAGGAGGATATTGCAGTGGGATGGGGATAAAGGGGTGCGCAGCTGCATAGAGAACCTTTTGAAGAGTGACAGCCAAGCATTCCAATCTACTGTGATGGGGTGGGGATGGTCAGGCAATCTACCTACACTCATCTCATTACTGTCATCGTCCGCTGGCCTCAGGTGGAGTGGGCATGGGAAGCTGGTGGGGGAGGATGGTCTCAGATGATGCTGGCTCATGGAGGCTCCTGGGGGTCCTGAGAGGGATCACAGGAAAGCTGTGACAGACACACACTCGGGCCTTGGCAGCAGCTTCCCTCCTCCCCCCAGGTTCAGAGGTGACATATAAGAAGATGAGAACAGCCTAGTGTAAGGCCTCACAGAGCACAAAAGTGCCGCCCAGTTATGGACCGTCTCACCACAGCTTTGTTAGCTCCCTCATTAGAACTTGGACTCCTCGAGGGGAACGAAGATTCTCTCTTTTTGTCTGGATCCCCAACATGCAACCCAGTTGACTGTGGAGGCCAGAATTTAGTGAGTTGGAGCCACACGGGCGAGTGCTCCCGGACTCCTGCCCCTCTGGGGCCATCCTTGAATCCACTCTTTTTTCTCTTTCAGGAAGCGGTTACATTCCAGGATGTTGCTGTGGAATTTACTTGCGAGGAATGGAGACACCTAGCCCCGCCTCAAAAGGAGCTCTACCGCGACGTGATGCTGGAGAACTATAAGAACCTGGTCCGCCTGGGTGAGTGAGTATGACGTCCCGCAGTGACGCCGAATCTGCCTTGGGGAGCCGCCACGCTGTGAGGGCGGAGGGAGTGTTCTTTGTCCAGGCCGGACACTTTTTAGCAGTTGTGATGGAGGATGCAGAGAGCAGTTATTTATCCTTGTGAGCCAGTTTACGTTGTACAGCTAGAAACTGGCAGACAAATCAGAGGTTTCGTTCCCCGCTTTCTATTCCCTGAAGTCCAAGGTTAGGTAATTGCATGAAGGGATTCATGCTCTGACCAGGAGTGGATCAGAGGAATTAACTTTCTGAGATTGAACCTCTCTATGTCCCAGGCCCCCATTCTCAGTGTTTCAGAAGCCATACTTTGCGGCCCTGACTAGCGTGCCTGCTCATGTGCCAAGGGAAGAGTAGGGTCCATTCTTTTTTTTTTTAATAATATTTTATTTGATCATTTCCAAGCATTATTCATTAAAGACAAAGATCATTTCCTTTTCCTCCCCCCACCCCCCGTAGCCGACGCATGATTCCACTGGGTATCACATGTGTTCTTGATTCGAACCCATTGCCATGTTGTTAGTATTTGCATTAGAGGGTTCGTTTAGAGTCTCTCCTCTGTCCTGTCCCCTCAACTGCTGTAGTTGGGCAGTTGCTTTTCCTCGGTGTTTTTACTCCCACAGTTTGTCCTCTGCTTATGAATAGTGTTTTTTCTCCTAGATCCCTGCAGATTGTTCAGGGACGTGACACCGCCATTAATGGAGAAGTCCATCACCTTCGATTGTACCACAGTGTATTAGTCTCTGTGTACAATGTTCTCCTGGTTCTGCTCCTCTCGCTCTGCATCACTTCCTGGAGGTTGTTCCAGTTCACATGGAACTCCTCCACTTTATTATTCCTTTTAGCACAATAGTATTCCATCACCAACATATACCACAATGTGTTCAGCCATTCCCCAATTGAAGGGCATCCCCTCGTTTTCCAATTTTTGGCCACCACAAAGAGTGCAGCTATGAATACTCTTATTCAGCTCTTTTTCCTTATCATCTCATTGGGGTACAAACCCAGCAGTGCTATGGCTGGATCAAAGGGCAGACAGTCTTTTGTCGCCCTTTGGGCATAGTTCCAAATTGCCCTCCAGAACAACTCCACCAACAATGAATTAATGTCCTGTAGGGTTCCATTCTGAGGGCCTCCATCCCCAATGATTTCCCTTTTCCACTGAACAGGACTTGCAGTTTCCAAGCCAGATGTCATCTCCCAGTTGGAGCGAAGGGAAGCCCCCTGGATGCCTGGAGGAATCCAGAGAAGTCGCTGTCCAGGTGAGTGGGTCCTTGCAAGCACTGGTCAAACTCTGAACAAAGATGTCACGTGTTGGTTGCCGGGCGTTGGGAGAAGAACCAAGACTTTGGGAGAAGAGCCGAGACTGTGGCATTAGCTCCTCCTGGAGACTCCTCTTGACATCGACAATCCAGTGGCCCAACACCTTTCCCCTCTCCTGCCCCTCCAGGGTCAGAGGAGATGCCTCAGCAGGGCACAGGACTTGCTCTTCTTCCTCCTGTCCCTCTTCCTGCTGCTCTGCTGGTTTCACCAGCCAAGTGGAGGAGGCCATGCAGGCCTGAGAGCCACCATGGCCAAGTGGTCAGCCTGGTGGTGAGCAGCCTCTGTATTAAGCTAGGCTTCTCCCAGGACTTCTCAGCATCCCCAATCCTATTAGAGGATGACTGGAATTGTGTGGGAGGTTTTTGTCATGACGAGCCTTCATATTCCTCCTTCCAACATGTACCCATTGTTCCTAGGTCTGCCTCCAGGGACTGAATAGAACACGTTTAATTCATCTCTCTTTAGTGTATGTGTGTCTTTCAGTCTGGCAACGACTGTGGCATCATCTCTTGTCCCAGATCTTCTCTTCCCACTAAATATCCCCAGTAATTTTGTCCAATTGTTTGATGGCAGGACCTTCAGGCCCTCGCCCATTGTGGTTTCCCCCCTCCGGACGCTTCTTCCCTGAGGTACCCAGAAATGAGCATCCACACAAGTGTTGCTTAGGGTCACTCAAAGCTTTGTTGTTTCCCAAAGACCTTCCATAGTGTTCACTTTCCTCAACTCATTGTCTGTCACTGATAGACATCCTTTTAGACAAGCTCCAAATGCATGTTCAATCTCAGCAGACCTTCGCTCATATGAGCTTTTCTTGTGTGTGGATGGACAGGTCAACAAGGCTGATACAGTCATCGCCATATTACTTGCACAGTCCTCAAAATAACTAGATGTGAACGTGCCAAGATAACATAAAGCTTATAACTGAGACTTTAAAACAATTCCAGCAGAAATAAAGGAAAACCTAAATAGTTGAGAGTAGGACACTAAAATGGAATGCTTCCTAAAACAATCTATGGATTTGATGTTACGCAATCAAGTTACCTGTAGGATACTTCGTAGGTTTAAAGAAAACAATAACACAGGGCATTCGAAGAACAAAAGAACGCTAATAGAGAGAGATTGTCAATAAAGATTTTAAGAAATGGAGTTAAGCATTATCCAACCTCAAGAGTATAAAGCAGCAACAATCAAAACAGTCTCCTCCTGTTTAAAATAAAATGGTGCCATCAGGAAGGGGAGGGGCCTAAACAAGTAAAAACTAGAACTCGGTATGTTGTTAAGCTGAAGGATGCCTCTCCTAGTGGAGGCCCTGCTTGATTTGGAGACAAAAGTGGGGAAAATAGAAAGCTTGATAACGAATATTTCAAAAGTAATATCTCAGTGGAGAATATACAAGGAAGGTGGGTGGGTGGCAAAAGTAACAGGTGCACAATTGCATGTTTTTTGTCTCATTCAGATTGGGAGGCTTCTTGTGAAACTGAAGAGTTTACTCTGAAGCTGGGAATTTCCCTAGAAAAGTCATCCCAGGAAAGAGACACAGAGGAAGTTCTCCATATAGCCACCTTACAAGAAGCCTGGGAACATGATGCCACATTAGAAAGGCAGCAAAGCAGTGAGGGAAAACATTCTTGGAAAGTAAGAATGACCCAAAAGAAAGGTTCAAATAAGCCAAGAAACTACAAATATGACAAAAGCTTCACTCTGGGGCACATATCTTTTGTGCGTCAGAGGTCCTCTTTAGGAGTGAGCCTCCTTAAACGAGATATCAGTAGAAAGTACTTCAGACTTTCTGCAGATCTAAGAAAGTATAATAAAGTATATTCAAAGAAGTTTTCCAAACATAATGACTATGGGAAATTCTTTAAACATAATTCAGACTTCACTGAAAATCATAAACTACATAATGAAGAGAAGCGCTATCAGTGTAATGAATGTGGGAAGCCTTTCAGTCAGAGGGCCAGTCTTATTCAACATCATAGAATACATACGGGCGAGAAGCCCTATGAATGTAATGTGTGCGGGAAGGCGTTCCGCCAGAGCACAGGACTTAATCAACACCAGACAGTTCATACAGGAGAGAAACGTTATGAGTGTAATGAATGTGGAAAGGCCTTCCGCCTGAGGAAGCAGCTTATTCAGCATTACAGAATTCATACTGGAGAAAAACCTTATGAATGTAATGACTGTGGGAAAGCCTTCCGCCAGAGCTCACAGCTAACTCAGCATCAGACAATTCATACTGGAGAGAAACCTTATGAATGTGATGAATGTGGAAAGGCCTTCCGCCTGAGAACATTACTTATTCAACATCATAAAATTCATACTGGAAAGAAACCTTATCGATGTGATGAGTGTGGGAAGGCCTTCCGCCTCAGTTCACAACTTATTCAACATCAGACAGTTCATAATGGAAAGGAACCTTATGGATGTAATGTATGTGGAAAGGCCTTTCATCAGAGAGCCCAGCTTAATCAACATCAGACAGTCCATTTCGGGGAGAAGCCTTATGAGTGTAATGAGTGTGGGAAGACCTTTCGCAACAGCACATGCCTTATTCAACATCAGACAATTCATACTGGGGAAAAACCTTATGAATGTCGTGAGTGTGGGAAAGCCTTTCGATTGAGCTCTTATCTTACACGGCATCAGAGAATTCATACTGGAGAGAAGCCTTATAAATGTGATCAGTGTGGGAAGGCCTTCTGTCAGAGCTCACAGCTTACTCAGCATCAGACAGTTCATACTGGGGAGAAACCTTATGCATGTAATGAATGTGGGAAGGCCTTTAGTCAGAAAACAGAACTTACTAGACATCAGACAATTCATACTGGAGAGAAACCTTACGAGTGTAATGAATGTGGGAAAGCTTTCCGTCGGAAAGCAGGACTTGTTGAGCATAAGATAATTCACACTGGAGAGAAAACTCATAGATGTAATGAATGTGGGAAGGCTTTCCGGTGGAAGACAGGACTTACCATCCATCAGAAAATTCATAGTGGAGAAAAGCAGTATGAATGTAACGAATGTGGCAGTGCCTTCCGCCTGAAAAGACAACTTACTCAACATCAGAGGCTTCATACTGGTGATAAACTTTGTGAATGTGATCAGTGTGGGATGGTCTTTAGCCAGAGTAGAAACCTTATTCGCCATCAGAGAATCCATAGTGGAGAAAAACCTTATGAATGTACAGAATGTGGAAAGGCCTTCCGCCTGAAGGCACGGCTCACTAAACATCTGACAGTTCATACTGGTGAGAAACACTTTGAATGTACTGAGTGTGGGAAGGCCTTCCGTCAGAAGCCACATCTTACTGAACATCAGACAATTCACAGTGGCGAGAAACCCTTTGAATGTCACGAGTGTGGGAAGGCCTTCCGCCTGAGAACACAGCTCATTCAACATCATAGAATCCATACTGGGGAGAAACCATTCGAGTGTAATGTGTGTGGGAAGGCATTTAGTCACAGGACAGAACGCAATCGACATTATAGAATTCATACTGGAGAGAAGCGATATGAATGTAATGAGTGTGGAAGGGCCTTCCGCTTGAGCACACACCTTACTCGACATAAGAGAATCCATACTGGGGAGAAACCATACGAGTGTAATGAGTGTGAGATGGCCTTCCGGCTAAAAGCACAACTTACTCATCATCAGAGAATTCATACTGGAGAGAGCCTTTAAGAAGGTTCTGATTTAGGAAAGGCTTTCTTCTGGAAGAAACCATATTAAAACAGAACAGAGAAAATTTGTCTCTACCATTAATATGGAATGTCTTTATATAACTTAAGAAATAGTAAAAATCTCATGCTGAGAAGCCATATGAATATAAGGAAAGGAATAAAATTAAAGAATTGAGCAAAGGAGGAACTCCACAGGTGAAACAAATTATTTCCTATTTTCCCACAGCAGTGATTCAAATCTTTTCTTCCTCTTCAACTTCCTTCCCAAACCCCAATATTTTAATGGATTTCCATTTTTAATTGACTTAGACATTTACATTATGGAAGCTCAGCTTCACCTACAATTCCACAAATATGGATTCTTCAACTACGTTCAGTCAAACTCAATACAAAAGTTTGTTTTGAATAAAAAGGTCCATTTTATATTGAAAATTTTGGTGGTGGTGGTTGTTCAGTCATTATGTCCTACTCTTCATGATCCCATTTAGTGTTTTCTTGGCAAAGATACAGGAGTGGTTTGCCATATCCAAGACATTTTATAGATGAGGAAACTGAGGCAAATAGGGTTGAGTGACTTGCTCAAGATCACAAAACCAGTGTCTACATAGCAATCTGTGCTGCACTTCAAAAGTAACCACTCCTGGTGAGACATACTTTTCCAAGTTATCTTGGGCTGAAAAATTATTTTACCTGATCTTTTTTTTGGCTCTGCTGCTCCCAAACTCAACTTGAGGCATTATTTTAGAGTTGTTTGGAGGGAACGTCAGGAAAGGTTGGCTGGGTGCTTCTCTCTGCTCTTCCTTCTTGGCTCCTTGAACAAGAATCTCAATGACATCTCCCAACAAGTGGTCATCCAGCTTTTACTTAAAGACTTCTTCAGTCCTTCCTGTTTTTCAATAATTCTGATTGTTGAGAAGATTTTCTTTATTTCAAAGCTGAAGTTGTAATTTCCTAATATTATTCTGATTTGTGTTCTTGAAGACCCCATTAGGGCTAGTTCAGTCGACTCTTCTGATTCAAGCTTGGATTTAGAATATCGTGAGAAACTTGAGAACCACAGAATACAGTTAAAGCTTTAAGATTTAAAAATATACAATTCAAATAAAACAATAGTGCTTCCCTCTGTCCTCTCTATTTTTGGCATTTTTCCTACAAGCAAATTCTTTTTTATTTTGAGCAAAAAAGGAACCCAAACCACTGACCCTCCTAAACTCTGACCTTTATTGGTTGGATCAGAAAAATTTCTTAGAGGGTCTTTCACCACTAACAATTTTTACTTTAGAATGAAGCCTAGGGGAGCAGCTAGGTGGCTTAGTGGATAGATAACCACCTGGAAACCAGAGGTCTTGGGTTGAAATCTAGCCTTAGACATTTCCTAACTGTGTGACCCTGGGCAAGTCACTTAGCCACTGTTGCCTAGCCCTTAACCACTCCTTCTGCCTTGGAACCTATATAATATCGATTTGAGTCAGAAGGGAAGGATTTTTTAAAAAATAAAGCCTAGTGTAGGCAGCATTGACTTAATACAAATGAATAGTATAGTCATCTAGGAAGAAGGAAGTAATGTAAAGGGCAATTAAAAGAATGTCTCTGCTTATAGACGTCCTGCAGGTCCACAGCCAGAGAAGGGCCATAGCTTCAGTGTTGTAATTGCTCCCCTCACCAGAAGGTCTCTGACGAGGCTCATGAACGTTAGTAACCTGCCTTGGGATGGTTCCAGCACTCAGCCCCTACTTACTGCCACAATGTTCCCTGGCCCACTGGCCCACTGGCCACCTGCCCCTGTGTGGGTGGCCCGTTAAGAGGTGGATACCAGATTTTTCCCCTTTAGACACTCCTTTTGTGGCAGTTGTGTGAAGATGGAATCAGGATTACCAGCAAGTCAAATACCGTAATCACTTTTTATATTTCCTGTTGTGATTATGAGAAGAATTGCATTTCCTCCATAGCATTTAGAAGCAAAGAACCTTCCAGTAATTTCACTCCCTTGTTTTCAGATTAGATGTCAATACAATTTTCAATAATAATTCTTTGGCATTTTGCAGTCCCATGTTCTCTACCTCCCCCAAGGCAGCAGGTAATAATATGTGGGCTGTACATGCGTTACCATATAATACAGACTTCCGTGTTCATCATCTGAGAGAAGATGAGTCACTTACACCAGAGAAAAATTCATGGAGGAAATAAAGTGAAGAATGGGAGGCTTCAGTCTGCATTCAGACCGTCAGTTTGGCAGTAAATCGTCTTTTTCATCCATGAGGCCCTTGAAGTGGCCCTGGATCCTTGCATTGCTGATAATAGTTGAGTCATTCACAATTGATAATTGTTCTTTATTGCTGTTACTGTGTACAACATTCTGGTTCTGCACGCTTTATTTTGCCTCTCTTCATGAGTCCAAGTTTTTTTGTGATTGTCTGGTTCATCATTTCTTAGGGCCCAATAAATAGTATTTTATTACAATTATATATCACAATTTGTTCAGCTGTTCCCCAGTTTGATGGCTATCCCTTCAGTTTCAAGTTCTTTACCACCATAAAAAGAGCTGCTATAAATATTTTGGTATAAGCAGGTCCTTTTCCCCCACCTTTCATCTCTTTGGGATACAGAACTAGTAGTGGGATCAAAGGATACACAGTTTTATGGCCCTTTGAACATTGTGTCAGTTCACAGCCCCATCATCAGTGTATTGGTGTCCCAATTTTTCCACATCCCCTCCCATATTTACCATTTTCCTTTTTTGTCATATTAGCCAAACTGATAGAAATTAAGTGGTACCTCAGAATTGTTTTAATTTGCACTTCTCTAATTAATGATTTGGAGCATTTCTTCATATAATTAAAGGTAGTTTTAATTTCTTTATCTGAGAATTGCCTGTTTATATCTTTTAGCCATTTGTCATGTGGGGAATGCTTTGTATCCTTATAAATTTGAGTTCTTTCTGTACTTGAGAAATACGAACTTTCAGAGACACTTGCTATAAAGATTTTCCCCCTCCAATTTGTTATTCCCCTTCCAATCTTGGTTGCATTGGTTTTGTTTGTGCAAAAACTTAATTTGATGTAGTCAGTTACCTGTTTTACATCTCTAATGTTCTCTGTCTTGTGTAGACATAAATTCTTCCCTTATCCATAGATCTAATTTGTTTATTGAGAACCTTTCCAGGAAGTTGTCTAAATCACCCATTTTAGAGAAGGAAGAGTCCAAATACCTAAAAATTAAGCCGGGGGTGGGGGGGATCCACACAACCTTTTGAAAGGATTTTATAAAATTATGAAGGGACAGAAGCTTCAACCCTAAGTGACTACACAAGGGAATCAGTAAGAAAGGAATGGAAATGGTTAAGTGGCTTTGTGTCTGAAAGCAGTCTGTCTTTGTTAGGTGACTTCCTGAAATTGTTATTTAAGAGCGCACTGGACCAAAGAACTCCCACCTCTGGACGGTTGGGGCACCCAATCCTGATAATAAATTATGTGATGTTAAAGTTGTTCAACTAAGTCAGCTGTCTAAAAAATGTATGAAAGATGGAAAATGGGCAATATGATGGTAACAGACTCAACTTTGAACCCTTTTCTGGTAGCATAAATGAACTGATTAGAGGTAATAAGGTCCATAAAGGGCAAGGATGTTAGTGACTCCAGCCTTAGTCTTCCATATAACTTGTGGCTGCAGGAGCCTAGCCAAAGAGAAACATTTCAGGGTGGTCTGGGTTAGATTGTGTACCTTGTTGAGGCCCACAGCTCTTGAGACCTGACCAGTTCAAGCCTTCACCCAGCCAGAGAGAGTCTGGCCTGGAGCAGAATCTATTCTTCAAGTGAACCCAGAAAAGTAATGATTTCAGATAAGGCAACAATAAATACAGACAAGATAAAGTGAGATAAGGATATTAGGGTTTGCAAAGGAGAGGAAAGGGTAGAATGATAACATGATCAGATAAGGGATTTCAGAGGTCCTGAGTATGAGAGTGGCATATCTGTACTGTTGATATAGGGTGGAGGAGTAGAACATGGAAAATGTGTATATGGAGGAACTTGGAGACAAGGGTATCTGAAGGAACCTCACTGTATTTGTGGCAGTCCCCCAATAGAAGGGCAGGCATTGAGGAGAGAAGTTCACTGTTTCTGTCTTCCTAAGCTGCCCTGGGCTGGAAAAATGACTCGTGGTTGTTGATTTTCCTTACCAGAATTCATTGTAGCATTTTTGGCAGTTGTTTGCAGGGATGTGTTGAGAAAGCTCAGCAAAAATGTTCATTTCAGTTGGCTATCTTGGCTCTGGCCCTACTCATCCACTCAATCCAGAGTCTGAAATAAAGTTAAAACAGTCAGTGCCTTCAAGGAACTATAACAGAGACAACACTGTAGTGAGCACTTCTCTCCATCTCATTTAATGTTTGCTCTAGACTTCATATTGTGGCAAGACCTATTTCAAATGGAAACTGGTGTTGGATTTTCCCAAAAGTCTTTAAAGCATTTATGAATATATTTGCCCAGATGATTACCTTGGCCTCCACTGGCTGAAAGCCAGCATTGTTATATATATATATATATATATATATATATATATATATATATATATATATATATATATATATATATATATATCACCTTTTCCCCAGGGGTCTCTATACCTTTAAAGAAGCCAAAGGGGTGTCTAGTCGGTCTCTGACCCTGGGCCTCCCCAGTGGAATTCCTTGAATTCTAAGTCTCCTGCACCTCAATTCCATTTAGGCACTTAATAGTCAAATTAGCTTTTACAAAGGAATTTTTACTTTAAAAGTCCAACAAGAATAAATATAGAAACATTCTCCAGGCTCCTCCCATTCACCTCGGTCTCTGGGGAAGGAGGAAGATTGAGCTTATAGTTTAGCTTATTTCTAGGCAGCCTAGTCCATGAAACTCTAAATCCAAAGCCTCTCTTCCATTGGAGTCCCAAATACCTTGACTTCTCAAGAGTCTCCCTGCTGCCCTGGCAGCAACGTCTGACCTGGAGTGCTGCTTCCAGAGTCTGGACAGTCTAGACTCCACTGCTGGCTTCTAAAACGACAAAATAAAACAAGAGCAAATCCCAAGCCTGACTCTTGAAATTACAGGGTAAAAGGAGAGGGAGAAGGACAGCCCTTCCCCTGCTCCAGAACAATCTGTGCATGAACTGGGCTTCCACCCTCTGGGTGCTGTAGGAAAGAAGGGAATATCTCAACCTGCCATGGCATAAGGGTCCTTTTTTTCCTATTTGATTCCATGTAACTTGTAAGGAAAATGATGTAGCCTGTGGACGTGACGGAATTTAGTTGAGGGGCCAAAAGAACTCTGGCTCTGTTCTAGGTAAACGTTTGCTAGATGAACTCCGTATCTCCAGGATCCGATTTGATCTTTCCCCTCCTTGTGTCCTCCATCCCCATTTGCCTGCTAAAACCTTGGGAGCCATCTTGGAATGTCATCCTGGTTGTGTCTTCTTTTGTTTTCTGCTGTAACTGGAACCTCTATATGCCTTTTGAAGAATGGTGTCCATTTCCCATGGACCCTCGAGTCTGTGCTCAGAGAATATAATAAAACCTGGTTTCAAAATGCCTTTGCGTGTTGGTGAGCCTCGATGTGTTCAGTGGCACAGCCCTGGAGAGAGGCCAGGAAGTGCAGGGTGTCTCCTCCCCAACGGACATCAGGGAAGTTGGGAGGTGCGTTGGGTGTAGAGCAAAATGTGTGCAATTGTAGACACGCACCCGACATCTACTTTGAAAGGTCCAGTGAGCCCTTGATGATGCAGAAAGAACTGGGGCTCAAAAGACAGCCGAAGGTGAGATTTCTAGCTGTCAGCACAGAAATGATTATTGAACCAGGGACGAGCAGGGATCTCCTGAGGCCCCTGAGGTCTTCTAGAGGGAAACCGAAGGATCTGGGGGAGAGCTTTAAGGGTTGGGGGACTCGGTTGCTGTTGATGATGCAGCAAAGGAGTAGTCAGACAAGTGGAGAGAAATCCAGGAAAAAACCAGTGCAACAAAAGCCCTGAGAGATTGGGCAAGAGTGGTCAGTGCTACCGAGGGAAGGGTCCCGCTTGAGAAAAGGCCATTGGATTTAGCGATTATGAGAGAGGTCGTTGGTGACTTTGGAGAAAGGATTTCCATTGAGTACACCAGAAACCACTCTGCAAAGGTTCCAAAAAAAGTGGAAAAGAGGAGAGGAAGTGGGGCCAAGTTTTTTCTAGGGGTTCTACATGTTTTTCAGAATTCTTGAAATGTGTTGCTAAAGGCCATTAGTGATGTCACGGAGAGACCCAAAAACCTTTGCCACCAGCTTAAATCCTTCCTCGATCTCGGCCCACCTCAGAATTCCCGTGAGATTACAAAGCATTTTGGGGAAGTGGAACAAAGGCTTGTGGGGATTGTAGTCCTGTATTCGAGTCTATTTTTTACACCTCACCACTCTTCTGCCTTGGAGCCAATACACAGTATTGACTCCAAGACGGAAGGTGAGGCTTAAAAAAAAAAGAATAAAATGATCTTAATCTGAGCTAGTAAGCATCTGAGGCAGGATTTGAGCTCAGGACTTCTGACTCCAAGTCCACCTTCTCTCCCAAGATCCCAAGGATAGACTAGAAGCTCTGGTGCCCCCTGTGTAGAGGGAATTTCATCCCCCCCCCTCCTGGATTGCCAACTCAGTTCATCCCATTTTTCACATGCCACACGGTGTCCATGAACGTAAATAAAAGGGTGTGGGTGGAGCCCACAGGGGGCATTACTTCCCTGAGCAGGCAGGAGGGACTGATGGGATCCTGCAGGATAAGCTACACAGGGTCAGACTTAGAGTAAGAAAGAGATTTTAAATCTATACGTATCTGCCTTTTCTATTTCAAGTGGTTATTAATAAACTTTTTGGAAAATAAGAACTTGGAAATATTAATGTTAATCTAACACTCCTGTAGTCAGCTGGAAAAGGCAGCAATAGAGATCATTGAGGCAGGAAGCAAGATGGATGTCTCCTGGATTGTCCAAGCAAAATAGGCTGAAGTTGAGAGTCAGTGGGCAGAGAAAAAGTTTGATAAACTGAGGCAAGAGCGGATTTTGGGGATGGCTGCTGCAGAATACCAAGGAAGCTAGATGAGAGTAATAACTTTGCTAAGTAATCACTCTTTCTCTCTCTCTCTCCACACCTCTCTTCTCTCCCTCTAAAGCTTCCTCAGAGGGGAGAGAGAAGCTTTAAGGTAGGAAGATAGAGAAAGGATAGAAGTTTTTGATACCACGAGGGGGATGACGGAGTCGAAGTAGAGATATGAGGTGGCAAGAATGAGTCTTTATTAATTTTCCATGAGCCACAGCTAAGCTCTGATCAAAGGACCCTTCCGACGGCTTTTACCAGTCCAAAGATCCACCAGATTCAATACCACACAGGTCGGAGAGATGATAGAGAAAGATTAAAGATGGAGCCTGGCCCAAGGCCAGGCCCCAGCGAGGACAGGCATCCGTGTGAGCTGGAAGGGAGGAAGAGCAGAAGAGAGAGAGGAGGAGCTGGCTAGGCCCTATTTATATGCGAATGTACACAGTACATAGGGATGATTCTCATTGGTTAATGACAAGGTATAGGTGTGGTTTCTCTTAACCAGGTGAGCACAAAGAAACCTGTGTTCCCACCTAACCTGGGAGAAGCTGGGGTCAAGGGTTAGAGGCTTTCCCAGCCATGTGCAATACTGAGCATGCTCAAGACTGAGCATGCTCTCTTCTAAGGCAATCTGTACATACCAACTGTTCCCCTTGCCCATAGCTAGGGGTGGACTGCTACACCCTCCCTCCCTTCTCTTCCTTCCCTTCTCCTATCAATAAAATCATTAAGTTTATGGCCAGTCTCACAATTTTAATCTTACAATATCATAAATCACATTCTTGACAATGATTCTAGTATCTCTGAACTAATTCTGGCTAACATAGTAGTACATATAAAATCAGACTATTGGAATTTGTCTTGGTTGACTTCTTGATGAGAGGTTTGTTTTTCTTCTGGCTACTAAAGTAATAGCAAAAATTATAAAAGGCACTTGTTCAGCCTGCTTTGACCTTTGAGTTGTCTCATACATGTTGATAGTGATTGCATTCTTGAGACCCTAAATTTCATGCATTATTATTTGGTCCAAAAATCTCCCTCTTTTATCGATGCTTTTTTTGAAGTGTCCTTGAATGAGCCACAACCACTTGGCAGCTCCTGGGGAACTTCTTGCAACCCACAGCTTTTTCCTATCAGGAATTTTAAGGAAATGTCTGAAGCCTAGGGATGGAAGTGAGGCATGGTAAGGGCTTTCCTGCAATAGTGATCTGGGAGAAGCAGTCACGAATAAAGAGGATAGTGGGGACTCCGAATGTCAAGACTGTAAGAGATGGCCAGTGACCAAGGAGTGACAGAAGAGGCTGTATGGAGCAAATGTTGGATTGGTAGAATTGACTAGATTTAACAAATGCTCATAGGTGTGTGTAATGAAAATTAGAAATCAAGTGTGACTCAACAGATAAACCTGTTTTTCGGTAAGAACCTGCTTCTTGCCCCAGAAGTAGGACTAGAAATAAAAACTGGTTTCTGAATTTATTGCATTAGTGAAATAGTCTTCTTGAAGTAAACCAATGATCTCTTGGTTGATAAATCCAATGGATTCTTCTTTGTCCTTATCTTTCTTGACTTCTCAAATACTGACTACATTCTACTTCTACTTTTTATATAGTCCTACCTTCTTCAGCTTTCCTGACATTTAAGGTCTCCTTGTTCTTTTCCAACTTACCTCTGAAGTTTTGTTCTCTGAATCTTCCTATCACTCTCTGATTGTTGGTAGTGTATACCAAGGCTACTCTGGTGTACTATGGTATCTCTTACCTGCCAATTTTTTCAGATTATTCCCCAAACTATATAACCTAGTCCTCTTTTTAAAAATTTTATTTTTCCAATTGTGCATTTATTTTCTCTGTTCATCCCCTACTCCTTATTAAGCAATCAAAAGTAAGGAAAGAAAGAAAGAAAGCCCTTATAACAAATATGCTTAATCAAGCAAAGTCAATTCCCTTACTGACTATGCCCCAAAATTTATATTAGTCATGACCAATGTGTGTTTTAAAATTTTGTACCCTGGGGGCTTCATTTCCCAGCATTCTTTACTCTTCCCAGGGCTCCCTTTCCTTGTGTCCCTGTGTTGCATCTGTGTGTGAGTTTCTATATGAATTGATTGAAACCCATGCTGCAAGGGCTTTGGGGCTTGGGCTTGAGTGTGGCAGGCTGCTTGGGTTCTGGCTTCTTTTTTATCCTCTGCTCACTCGGCTGAAGGAACCATTTTCTCTCTGACTTTGTTTTATTAAACCCTATAAACTTTAAAATATTTGGAGCATTTATTTTTACCCTTACATATTTGGCAACCATGAAGGAATTTCAGAACCTCTGGGTAAGTAGAGAAACCAGGTTTTTCTCCTGCTGTGAGCACTCCCTCCTACCCCTCTAGGGAACTCTCTTTGGAGTTTCCCAGGCTCACTGCCTACTCCTGCCCACCACAAAAAAAAAAGCTGGGAAACCGCATTTCTCTGTGTGTGCAGTGCTTGAGTGGCTCTCTTCCCACTCCTGCTCTGTGCTCACTCTGCCTTAAACAGGAGTGAGAAGTCTATGGGACCTGCTTGTATGGCAGCTCCAGATTCATGGAGCTCTCACAATTTGGTCTGCAAATCCTGTATATATGAGGCAAGAGAAGTATCTCCCCCTAGTAACGTTGTATATACAGGAGAAAGGCTTAGCCTGTATAGGAGGATGTCCAAAAAGCATCTCAAATGGTGAGATGTGTAGATCTCCTCTGGCCCTGCTTCTAATATAAAATAGGCCCAGAGGGAGAATTTCAGGCCATTTTAAATGAGTTTCAGTGTGCATTTTTCCAATCATAGTTTTAAATTCTCTATTCATTCTTTTAACTTGGCCTGTCCTCTGGGGATGGTATGGCACATGGAATTTAGGAGTTATACCCAAACATGAATAAATCTGAGACAGGATTGAATCAGTAAAACGAGTTCCTCTATCCAAATCAATGCATGCTGACAGGCCAAAGTGAGGAATAATTTCTTTTAAAAGCACTGTGGTGGTGGGCATCTAGGTGGCTCAGTGGATTGAGAGCCAGGCCCAGAGACTGGAGGTTCTGGGTTCAAATCTAACCTCAGACACTTCCTAGCTGTGTGACCCTGGGCAAGTCACTTGACCCCTATTGTCTAAAATAGTAAATTGATGTTTGCCAGGGATTTAATTTCTAAATCCCAAAATGAATTACTAAAGTAGAATGGAATTATGGTAGTTTATTTTTACAATAGAGGAAGATATTAAGGAAGAGAGGAAAGAGGAGAGAGAAAAAGCTCCAGCTTCCTCTGAACCAGTTAGAAATACTAAGGCCCCAGCCAGGTGAAAGGAGTCTCAAGATGATGGGCCTTACTTTCTCGGAGGTTCACACTTCCAGAAAGGGCAAGGAACTAAGTCAGCCTTTACACTCACCATGGTGACCATATAAAAGGAAAGCAGTCCTAGGTCTCTTGTGCGAGCTCCTCCAGGGGCCCAGTTCCACAGCCAAGTGTCTTCACTCCAAGTCTGAGTGTCTGTCTTCCAGTCTCTCCTCAAGTGTCTGTCTTCTCACCAGCTCCAAGTGACTGTCTTCATTCTGATCCCAAGTGACTGATTCTGAATCCAGTCCAACTCTGAGTGACTAAATCTTGATTGATCCATCCTGTGTCTCTGTTTCCTCTATTTAAAGATCTTTTTCTCTTGTGTCACCACCCCTGTATTTTACATCTACCAGTCACAGCAAACGCTACTCTCCAGGACTGCCCACTCAATGTATGAAATAGGTGTTCACACCTTTTGTAGTTATTTAACACCTTTTTGTGGTTATTTAACACCTTTTGTATTTAGTTAACACCTTTTTGTAGTTATTTAACACCTTTTGTAGTTAAAATGGGTAGATCTACCTTTAAATACTAAATTAACACTTTGGGGGATTAAAATCTAACAATAGTCAGGGGATTGCAATTTAATCTTCACAATAGAGGATGAGCTAAATCCAATCTTCACACACTCTTCTGCCTTGGAACCAATACCTAGTATTGATTCTAAGACAGAAGGGCCAATAAATAAATAAAAGCACTTTGGCAACAAAAGCCACTGTGGCTTGAGCAGTAGGAAATGCTTCAGGCCATCTGGTCAGCTGATCTACTATGACCAGACAAAATGTATAATGTCCAGCTTTTGGCATAGTGATAAAATCAATTTGAAGGTGTTCAAAAGGTATGTAAGCCAGAGCACACCCACCAAAAGCTTTGCCATGAAAGGCATGCTGATTAATAATGCTTGGCAGGTAGAGAAGGCTGTACATACTTTAGAGGCTATGGTAGTTATACCAGGGGCTACCCATACTCTTTTAACAGAATCCACAATACCCTGGGTACCAAAATGACCATTTTTGTGAATGGAGTGGCAAATTTGGTGATAGAAACTCCTAGGGAGCAGGGGTTTTCCTTCAGATGATACCCATGCTTCATTTATTTGTATGTCCTTAAATTTTTGCTTCCATTTTCCCACTTCCTTTTCATTACAAGAAAGTGATAGATTTAAGTCATCAGTAGTTGTTAATATTAAAATTAACTTAGCCCCTTCTAAGGCCCCTAGCTTTGCAGCAGTATATTGTGAATCTTGAAATTTCTCAGACTTGTGAATGTTAAAAGATTCTCAGACTCTACCTTAGAACATTTGGTTAAGACCATTCCCCATTTTAAACAGTGAAGCTACTTAGATCTAAAATGTGAGACCTCTACTTGGATCAGAAATGGGAGAACCTCTACTCCACCTGTACTTAGGACTGCTTTAGGGGAGAAAACTCCTTGCTGAACAATGAGAAATGCTTAAACCTGTACTTAAGCCATGCCTATTTTTAGAAAGGGGTGCTAAGTACCTATAAAGGTCAGGCAACTTGTGAACTTACAAGGAGCAAAAAGGTGAAAACTTTCTCAGAGCTTTCCTGATGTGAATTACTCAGAAGTTTTAGTCTACCCAGAAAAGGTGAGAGCAAGATGTGAATTAAGAAGGTGATAACAAAATGTGAATTAAGAATGGCCAGTCCTTTGGAAAACGTCTACTGTGATTGGTAGATGTAAGGACTTAGGGGAGGTGACATAGGAGAAATTGCCCTTTAAAAGGAGATGAAAAACTCTCTCTGAAAACATTCAGCTGGGAAAGGCTGACTTGAAGGGTCTCTCTCGAGACTCTCTCGGGGACATTTCAGATTCAGGATTGAGCTGGTGAAGTCAGCTGAGATGGAGCTGGCCTGGTGTCACTAGAATCCTTGCTTGGACAGATCTTGTGGTGAGTGATTAAGGACTGACTGATCTTTTCTCAAAAAGCTTAGACCTGGGTTGGCCAGGATTGGCTAGGGCCGGCTTATCCCTTTCTCATTATTTCCTTTTTCTCTCTTTCTCTCTTTCTTTGATTCCTCATTGTATTATTAATTAAATTCTCTATAAAACCCAGTTGAGGGGGCAGCTGGGTAGCTCAGTGGATTGAGAACCAGGCCTAGAGATGGGAGGTCCTAGGTTCAAATCCGGCCTCAGCCACTTCCTAGCTGTGTGACCCTGGGCAAGTCACTTGACCCCCATTGCCTAGCCCTTACCACTCTTCTGCCTTGGAGCCAATACACAGTATTGACTCCAAGACGGAAGGTAAGGGTTAAAAAAAAAAACCCAGTTGACTTGGGTATTTGAATAATTGGGAATATTTCCCTGGCAACCACCTTATATTTTGATTTAAAACAAAACACTGTAGTGAAAACATATTTTCTGCTGTCACAATTTACTCACCCGCTCTTATATCTACTATAATTTATATCTTCCACTATTTTACTCACTACAGTTTATGAATCTCAACCATTTTAACTCTTACAATTTATGGCTCCCACTATTTTAAATGCCACAATATGTCCAGTAATTCCCCCTGGAGACAGGGTCAGTGCCACCTGTATGGGCAGAATAATGGACTACATGTAGGGCTTCAGGGAGCCAGAGGGCAGAAAGAACTTTAATAATAATTTCTGCATTAGCTATACATTTTTAAGTTGATGTTAAAAATCCCCTTTGAAGCCAAAGCATGCCTACTGCATAACATTCTGAATGCATATCTAGAGTCTGTGTAAATTGTTGCCTTTTTACCTTTGGTAATTATACAGGCATGCTTCAGAACTATCAGTTCTGCACCTTGAGCACTTATATGAGGGCAGTGAAGCTGACCACAAAGTGATAAATTCTGTGACTACAGCATCTCCTATATAGTGTATGCCATCCTTTATGAAAGAAGAACCATCAGTAAATAATATTAGGACTGGACTGTTTAAAGGAATGTCCAGTAAAGTATTTTTAGGTTTTTCAGCCATGGACACCAAAGATTCACAACTATGCAAAAGTTCTCCAGAAATTGGTAAACCAGGAAGCAAGGCTGCAGGATTTAGAACTGCACAGCATTTTTATGTAATATTTTCATTATTCACAAGGTTACCTCATACCTTGTCATTCTCAGATCAGAAAATGCTTGTTCTATGTCATAGAAACAATGTTTCAACTTCTTGTGGGGGAACATTATGGTTAAAGGGCATCCCAATACTAAATCAGCAGATTTAGGCACTAGTAAGGCTGTGGCAGCTACATTTTTTAAGACATGGTGGTGCTCCTGAAGATACTGTGTCCACCTGGGATGAATAATAAGCATCTGGGCTCTAAGCAGGTCCCAAAGTTTGAGTTAAAACATCTGAAGCTATCCCTCTCCATTCATGTACATACAAAGTAAATGGTTTGTTGTCATTTGGAATGCCTAGAGCAGGGAAAGACAGGATAAGCCTGTTTTAATTGTGAAAGAGCTGACAGGTGTTCTGGCTCTAAATTTAGTGGTTCAGGGACCAAAATTTTTGTTTGTGCTATAAGGGGCTTAGTGATTTCCCCATAGCAAGGGATCCACTGCCTACAAAACCCTCTTGCTTCAAGAATTGTCCTCAATTGCTTCTTAGTGGAAGGTTCACTCAATTTTTGAATAGCTTTAATGCACTTAGGAGAAATAGAACAGGAACCAGCAGTTAAAATGAACCCTAAATATGTCACTTCAGCAAGACACCACTGAACTTTTGCCTTTGAGATCTTGTGGCCTCTCTTATGCAACTCTAAAAGGAGATGTTTGCTATCTTCTTAGAACACTGTGGCATTTGGTGAGGCCAAGAGCAAATCATCCATATATTTAATTAAAGGGCTATGCTCAAATTTAATAGTATTTGTATCTTCTCTCAAAAATTGTGAAAACAATTTAGGGCTATCCATGAGCCCCTGGCCCAGATCTATTAGGAACCTTTCCAGGTGAAGGAAAATATATGCCTGAAATTCTCATGAATCGGTATGGAGAAGAATGCGTAGTACAAGTGTACTACAGTAAGGTATGTAGCTGTGCTAGGAATATTAGAGATAACTGAGTTTAGGTTTGAAACTACAGGATTCCTTTTTATGACATGATTATTTATATCCCTTAAGTCCTGGATGAATCAATAGATAGGTTTTCCATCGGGCCGTAATTTTTACTTTTTTTTTTACAGGTAATATGGGTGTCTTATATTCAGATTTGCATGAAATTATTGTTTCTTGCTCAATTAATGAATTTATCACTGGGGTAATTCCCTTGATTGCTTCTTTTGATAGAGGATACTGAGGAATGAAAGGAGATGGGCCAGATTTTGTCCTAATTTGAACAGGAACAGCTGATTTAAGGAGGCCAAAATCAGAAAATGATGTTGCCCCAAAAGACTCAGGCACATCAGCTGGAATTTCAAAAATGGGATGCTCCTTCATCTCCTCATAGTCTGAAAGAAGTATAGGGAGCATATTCAAGGATTCCCCAGGCAATTCTAGTGACAAGCCATCTGGAGAGCAAGTTATTGTGGCTATAAGTTGCATAAAAGATCTCTCCCCAGATTTATAGAGGAGCTAGACATTAGAAGGAAAGAATGTTCCACTGCTAAAGATCCTACAAACATCATCTGAGGGGAAAGCTTTGGGACTTTTAGGAGTGGACCTGATACCCCCACTAAATGTATTGAGCCAATGGAGTCACAATCAGAATCAAGTGTATTCATCAATACAGATCTGGAGGCCCCTATGTCCAAGAGACAATCGTAATAAGTAGTTCCAACCTTTAGGGTTACATAAGGTTTATAACTATGGGTGGGATGTGGATAGGGATAACTGGCATTAAGACATCAGGTTCTGGGAAATCAAAGGTTGTACCTCCCGATTCCAGTGCCCTACCTCCATAAAGATATTTGGGTATTACCTTGGGCTCCTCCACGCTAAGGGGAATTTTCACCCTGATTATATTGTGGATGAACTCCACTTTGGATATATTGTTGTTGGGTATTTTGATGTGAGTTATTGTTTGCCTCATTTGGATTATTTCCATAATTGTTATTATTTCTAAAGTTATTATTTCTAATTACTTGTTGTGAAGATGGGATTATCTCCACCCTACTTATTCTTTAGATTTTAGCTACCAGGAATGTAAACACCCCCACTTCAGGATTAAGTGTGGGAGATGAAAGTCTATGACCCATGTGTGTTAGCGAGTGACAAATCAGAAACAACTGACTGCCTCCTGGGCAGTCCGAAGCCAAGTTTATACCACCAATGGAACACGTAAAGGGGGAACCAGAGGCACAGGAAGTGATGTAAAGAACTTCCTTTAAATTTGGTGGTCACTTCCTGTGAGGGTTCTCCTCCTTTGAACTTGGCCTTGGAGGATTTCAGGCTTGAAACCTGACTGCTTCCCTTTGGACTGACACTTGGTGAGTGAAAAGGGCTGATTTCCTTTCCTTGGCTCTTTTGGAGGCACTAGCCCTTGGAGAGGTCCCTTGTGGGCTGGAAGTCTTGTTAAATTAATCCTCTTTCCCCTCCCCTCTCTTGCCATGGTCTCTGAATCCCTGCCTGGTTCAGACCAGGCTAGAGCAGCTCTCTCTCTCTCTCTCTCTCTCTCTCTCTCTCTCTCTCTCTCTCTCTCTCTCTCTCTCTCTCTCTCTCTCTCTCTCTCTCTCTCTCTCTCTCTCTCCCCCTCCCTCTGTCTGTGTCTCTGTCTCTCATTTTCCTTACTTTCTTCCTCTCTGTTTGTAAATAAATCTACCATAAAAGCCATTTTGACTTGAGTAATTCATTGGAATTTAGAAATTGAATTCCTGGCGACCATACTCTTAAATATTCAGTCCAACCATCATTGTTACCACTTACGTTGTTTCCAGTTCCTACACCTCTCTGGTGGGCATCTGTCTTCATCTTTGGTCATGGAATCATGGTTCATTGTCATCTTGATTGAAATTCTAAAGAGTTGTTTGTTTTTTCCAATTTTTTCTTTACAGCATTGTTATTGCATAAATTGCTCTCCGGGTTCTGGATCAGTTTCTATAGAGCTTCCCAATTTCCTTTGAAACTGTTCATTTTGCTCTTTCTTATAATGTAATACTATCCTATCCACATGCCATTATCTGTTAAGCTATTCCCTAATAAGTGGGCACCTCTTCAGTTTCCGGTTCAGGGCTAATACAAAAAGAGTTGCTTAAGTATCTTGGTATCCCTGGGTCCTTTTTCTGTAAATCATTTGGTGCCTGTGGGGTTCTTCTTTTTGCCACTGATCTTCGGGCCAGATCTCTGTGGATTTGCATCACTTTCTTCCACTCACCACCAATTGCTTTCTAGAGTGTTTCGGTCCATTCACAGCCGAGCCGTAAGGACTTGCTAAGCTTTACTGATTCACGCTTGCCTTCATCATCATGCCATTACGGCCCTCCTCCCACCCTGCTCCATGGCTTTTGGTTCCGGGCGGCTTCTTTTCCTTTGAAGTATCATTTTCAAAGCTGGCTTTGTTTGTTTCCTTCTGACTTGTCTTTAGTTCTCTTCTGTTCATTTAAAAATACATCATAACTCTCTTGTCTTTCCTCCTCGCTGACTGACTGGTTGGTTATTCTCGCTCCTCCCCCTCCCTCCATTAAACAAAGAAAAACAGAGTATTGCGGCTCAGTGGATTGAGAGCCAGGCCTAGAGACAGGAGGTCTTAGCACCTACTGCGTGCCAGGCTTTCCCAAGCACTGGAAATACAAAGGAAAAAAAAAGAAAAGGTGAATCTCCTGGGAATGATGTCTTTCCCCGGGGAGGGCAAGAGCACAAAGAAAAGTCCCCAGGTCCCGGGTTCAAATTTGGCCTCAGACAGGGACTAGCTGTATGACCCTGGGCAAGTCCCCTCTCCCCACCGGCCTCAGTTTCCTCATCTGTCACACCAGCTGGGGAGGAAATACGAAGCACTTCCAGAGGGTTGACCATCATCAAGGAGAAGGGAACCAGGCGGAGCCTTTGGGGGACACTCCAGGCCGGGGCAAGGGCGGGGACGAGGCTCAAGCCAAGGGAACGGGGAGGCGGGGCGGGGAATCCACCGTGTTTGGACTCGGACCGAGAAAAGGCCCTTAGACTTGGCCACGAAGGGAACTGGGGCCGCCTGGGCCCTTTCTCCGTCATTAATACAAGTTGGGGATGATCTTGGGGAGGGTCCTCTGGCTCCGCCTGCCCGGAGGAAGACCCGAAAGCTGAGGGAGCTCCTGAGGAGGGCGGGGCCGCGAGGCCCCCTTGGTCCAGAACCTGCTGAGCCATGCGCAGCCGCTGTCTCCGGCCTGCGCACTACATTTCCCAAGAGGCATTGCTTATCCAGTCAGTGGTTACCAAGGAAACCCCGGCGATAGGGTTCCCCCGATTGGCTTAGAAGCCGCGATGGGCTGGAACAGAAGGAACGTGAGGAAGAGTGGCTGACATCACGTCCGCCAAGTCCCCATCCTTGGCGGCACCACCGTCGGCCCCGTTCGTTTGGGCCCCGCCGTCCTGAGCTTCTGGACTCCCAGGCCCGTTCTCGACCGCCTCGGCTCCGCTCCGTCCTCCGCAGCCGCCACTGCAGGGGTTCCAGCCCTGAGTCCATCTTGGGCTGGGCAGTGAGTACGGGCCCGAGGCCGGGCGGGGGGCGGGGCGCCCATCACTCATTGGTCCGCGGGGTGGGGAGGGGGTCGCTGAGCCAATTAGCGGTGCCTCTGCCTGCCTCCTCCGGCCTCTTGTTCCCGCGTGCATGCGCTCTGGGCCCTTCCTTTGCTCTGTCAGGCCCTCGCTCGGTTCCGCCCCCGGCGCTCCGGCCCCTCCCTGGTCGCCCTGAGGCCTGGCTCGGGGCTTGGAGAGCCTCCTACGGCGGCGGCTGCCTGGCCTGCCCTGACAGCCGAGCCCCCTCCTCCTTCCCCGTCTCCCAGGCTCGCGGCAGGGGTGGGGGGAGGCTCCCCTCGCCCCGGGGGCTGATGCCCACATTCAGCAGCGGAGCCCAGTACTAGGGTCCTGGAGGCGCCACCGGGTGGGCATCGGGAGCGGGCCAGCGCGGGGCGGGGGCACCGGGCGGGGAAGAGCTCGAGGCCGAATTCGGGCCGGGCTTAGACGTAGCGCCGGAGGGAGGGGGGTCGCGGCTCCTTCGAGCCCCGGGCTAGGGATGCGGGTGGCCGAGCTAATCTAGCCGGCCTTCCGCTGGTCCCGCATGCAGAATGCTTGCCCCGCGACCCCCAGAGGACCCGCGGGGGGGGGGGGGGGCGCCCCTGGGAACGCCCGCTTTTCCCCTCTTGGAGAGGAGGAGTCCGCGTGGGGGTGGGGAGAGGGCTCCGGGGAGAAGGAACATCCTCAGGACCACCCTGGTCAGCCTCAATTGGCCTTTCTGCAATTTCTTCGTAGAGCTCCCGCCTTTCTCCTAGAAAGGACCCCCTTGGTGTGGAGAGCCGGGAGGTGGTGTGACCCTGGGCCAGTCACTTACCCCCCCCCCTCCCGCTGATCCTAAGATGGGAGGGAGGGCGAGTAGACTGGCAGGTCGCAGGGGCTGCCCGGACACCCCGCTCGTCCCCCAAACTTTCAGCCGACCTTCCCTTCTGTTGGCCCCGAGTTCAGCGTGAGCTGTGTGGCTGAGCAAGTGGCCTAACCCTAGTTTCATCCTCGGTAAAGCGGGGCTAAGCACAGCCCCTCCGTCGCAGGGTTGGCAGCCTCGCCCGCCTTGTTCCTGTCCTGGAAAGGTGCTTCCCTTGTGCCCAGGGGAAGGCGCAACCCTTTGGCCAGGCTCAGTCCGGGGTCAGGACTCTTTGTTGTTGTTTTTGGGCTGCGGGCTGAAGGGGCTTGCCCAGGGTCACGTGGTCGGATTTGAACCCAGGACCACCCCCACCCCCGGCTCTCCATCCAGGGAGCCACCCAGCCGCGCGCAGATGCTGAGTGTGGCAGCAGCCTCGCCGCTTCTATTTTCCTTTGTTCCCCGAAGGTGTTTGCTCCCCTCTCTGGCCTGGGCACTCCTTAGCCTGGGGCTCTGGGAGCCTCCTGCCCTGGGCTCCTGGAGGGTTGGGCCCCGGATGTCGGACCTGCCCCTCCCCACAGAGCACCGGGCAGACCCGGCTGGAGTCCTCCAGCTTCTGGGCCCATTTTCTGCGTGTGTCCGGAGCTCCCTGGCCGCCCGGCCAGGCACTTCCGCAGGGCTTACTGGCTGCGGGTGGGCTGGTTCTGTGGCCCCTCCAGGCCTGTCTGCCCCCAGAGAGGCGGGGCGGGATCTGCGCTGGTGGGGCTCCCCGTCTCACGGCTCCCTCTCTTCCCCAGCGCGGCCCAGCACGCAGCCTTTCCTCGGACAGCCCAAGTGAAGGATGGCTCCGGTCCACCTGACGGCCCCCCAGGTAAGCGCCTCAGGGCTGCCCCGCTGGATTCGCACCGATTCGCACCGCGCTCTCCCCCTTCCTGCCCTCCTTGGCCTGCCCACAGGGTTAGGGGCTTCCTGGCAGGCTCCCCTGGGACGTCCACTGGGGTCCTGGGCCTTGGTTGGGGAGCCGCTGTGGCGCTCGGCTGGGGGCTGGCCCAGGCCCGGGAGGCTGCTGGCGTTGGGTCCCGCCCCGGACCCCAGTGGGGGTTTTCTCCACGAAGAGCCTGCAGGGCTTACCTTTGCCCTCGGTAAAATGGACCCCCCAGCTTTGCATGGGTCAGTGAACCCTCCAAGGGGGCGGCCGGTCCGTGACCTCCCAAAGACCCTCTGGGAAGTGTCTGAGGCGCCTTAGAACCCGGGACCTCCCCGCTCGGGGCCACCCCGCTGCCCCCCCCAGGTCCATGCTTGGCCGGCACCGCTTGTGTCCAGGGAAAGCTGGAGCTGGCCGCAGCTCTGCCAGTAACAAATTGGAATGACTGCCGGTTCAGTCCTTCCACTCCTGGGTTCAAGGTTCCAGGCGGGGCTTATTTTCACTCCTCTGGGTGGCCTCCGGCAGCTGCTCCGAGTCCATCCCACCCTTACAGGCTCTCTTCCTGGTGCATCTGACTGACTCGGAGTGGCCTCTTCCACAGTGGTAGGCGAGTCTCTCAGTCCCTGGAGGGTCCCAGCGGTCCGCCGGGCACAGCGTTTATGCCTTTTTCCACTTTCTTGATCCCAGGACTAAATCGGTCTAAAGGGTTTCTCTTCTGCCCAGCTGCTTGTTTGGGGTTTGCCCGAAAAGCAGAGTGACTCATTTCTCCTGTGGCCTGGACCCTAGCTGGGTCCTCAGAGCAGCCCTAGACTGAGCGCAGTCCGGGAGCCCTCAGCACGAAATCAAACAAGCTTCCTTTGCTGGAGAGCCTTTCCCCATATGGCTCTGTACGGCCCCTGTGGTCTCTCCTTCCCCTCCTCGCAGGGTCTCTCCTTCCCCTCCCTGCTGTGGTCTCTCCTTCCCCTCCTCGCTGGGTCTCTCCTTCCCCTCCCTGCTGTGGTCTCTCCTTCCCCTCCTCGCTGGGTCTCTCCTTCCCCTCCCTGCTGTGGTCTCTCCTTCCCCTCCTCGCTGGGTCTCTCCTTCCCCTCCCTGCTGGGTCTCTCCTTCCCCTCCTCGCTGGGTCTCTCCTTCCCCTCCCTGCTGTGGTCTCTCCTTCCCCTCCTCGCTGGGTCTCTCCTTCCCCTCCCTGCTGGGTCTCTCCTTCCCCTCCCTGCTGTGGTCTCTCCTTCCCCTCCTCGCTGGGTCTCTCCTTCCCCTCCCTGCTGTGGTCTCTCCTTCCCCTCCTCGCTGGGTCTCTCCTTCCCCTCCCTGCTGTGGTCTCTCCTTCCCCTCCTCGCTGGGTCTCTCCTTCCCCTCCCTGCTGGGTCTCTCCTTCCCCTCCCTGCTGTGGTCTCTCCTTCCCCTCCCTGCTGGGTCTCTCCTTCCCCTCCCTGCTGGGTCTCTCCTTCCCCTCCCTGCTGGGTCTCTCCTTCCCCTCCTCGCTGGGTCTCTCCTTCCCCTCCTCGCTGGGTCTCTCCTTCCCCTCCTCGCTGGGTCTCTCCTTCCCCTCCTCGCTGGGTCTCTCCTTCCCCTCCTCGCTGGGTCTCTCCTTCCCCTCCTCGCTGGGTCTCTCCTTCCCCTCCTTGCTCTGGGTCTCTCCTTCCCCTCCTTGCTCTGGGTCTCTCCTTCCCCTCCTTGCTCTGGGTCTCTCCTTCCCCTCCTCGCTGGGTCTCTCCTTTCTCCTTCCTCTCCTTGCTCTGGGTCTCTCCTTTCTCCTTCCTCTCCTTGCTCTGGGTCTCTCCTTCCCCTCCCTGCTGGGTCTCTCCTTCCCCTCCTCGCTGGGTCTCTCCTTCCCCTCCTCGCTGGGTCTCTCCTTCCCCTCCTCGCTGGGTCTCTCCTTCCCCTCCTCGCTGGGTCTCTCCCTCCCCTCCTTTTCCGCTTGGGTATTCTGGAGAAATTCACAATTGTGTTTTTGATGTGCAAATCTATTGCTCCCAGCTGCTTGCAGGAATGTCTCTTTGACCCTCAAAGTTTAAAACTTGGTGACTCTATTTGTGGGTGAGTCAAACTCAGGATTCCTCTTAGTTCAGTGATTCCTACTCACATTTTCCCTTTTATTTCCATGATTTCTGAACAGTTTTCTTATGCTTTATTATTACCTGGATTATATGACTCAGATTCTGTTTCTTCATCTTTTTCTAAAATATGACTATTTCTTAGAATGTCCAGTTGGCCTTTGTCTTTTAGGTCTGTTGCTCTGTTTTGTAGGGAGATGAGACCATCATCTGGTGTTTCCCTTTTAAAAGTAAAATCTGATTTTTATTACATTTTCAAAATTTTAGACATCTGCCCAAGCTGCCATAGTTCACAGAGAGGCCATTACTTCAGTGAGATTTTCTCTTTTTTTTTTGTCATCTTGGATTCTTCATTGTAATTATGTCACAGCCTCTGATAAACTCTGATATCTAGTTTGGGAGTTAAAATCCTAAGTTTTTCATCTGCATTTCTGCTCCCTCGGTTCTTTCTCTGGATGTGGAGAGCATTCTTTCTCATAATTCCCTCAGCATTGTCCTGGGTCATTGCATTGCTGTTAGTAGCAAAGTCAGTTATGTATGATCATCCCACAACGTATTAGTCTCTATGTACAGTGTTCTCCTGGTTCTGCTCCTTTCACTCTGCATCACTTCCTGGAGGTCTTTCCAGTTCACATGGAATCCCTCCAGTTCATTATTCCTTTCAGCACAATAATATTCCATCACCAACAGATACCAAAATTTGTTCAGCCTTTCCCTAGTCAATAGACACCCCCTCCTTTTCCAATTTTTTTTCTACCATAAAGAGCACAGCTATAAATATTTTTGTACACATATTTTTCCTTATTTCTTTGGGGTAAAAACCCAGCAGTGCTATGGCTGGGTCAAAGGGCAGACAGTCTTTTAAAGTCCTTTGGGTATAATTCCAAATTGCCTTCCAGAATGGTTGGACCAATTCACAATTCCACCAGCAATGCATTATGTCACAATTTTGCCACATCCCTGCCAACATTTATTATTTTCCTTTACTGTCTTATTGACCAATCTGCTAACTATAAGGTGGTACCTCAGAGTTGTTTTAATTTGCATTTCTTTAGTCAGGGGGGATTCATGTGCTTATTGATAGTTTTGATTTCATTATGTGAAAACTGCCTATTCATGTCCCTTGACCATTTGTTGATTGTGGAATAACCCGGTGGGTTTTTTTTTTGGTAAATTTGACTTAGTTCCTTATATATTTGAGAAATTAAGCCTTTGTCAGAGAGTTTTGTTATAAAAATTGTCTCCAAGTTTGTTGCTTTCCTTCTAATTTTGGTTGCATTGGTTTTGTTTGTACAAAGCCTTTTTAATTTGATATAATCCAAGTCATTCATTTTATATTTTGCAATGTTCACTATCTCTTGATTGGTCTAAAATTTTTTCTTTCCTACAGATCTGACAGATATACTATTCTATGTTCACCTAATTTACTTATGATTTTGTTCTTTATATTTAAGTCATTTATCTATTTTTAAACATTTATTTAGAATATGTTACATGGTTACATGATTCATGATCCTTCCCCTCCCCCCAACTTTCTCCTCCCCCCTCCCAAAGCCAACAAGCAGCTTCCCTGGGTTATACATGGAATAATGTACCATTATTCAAAACCTATTTCCATGTAATTCATTTCCTAATCACATCCCTATTGCACTGCGTGGTCACTCATATATTTTTCTAATGCATTTCTGGTTCCACAGTTCTTTCTCTGGATGTGGATAGCGTTCTTTCTCCTAAGTTTCTCTGGATTGTCCTGGGTCATTGCATTACTGCTGGTAGAGAAATCCTTTACATTAGGTTGTGCCATAATGTATCAGCCTCTGTGTACAATGTTCTCCTGGTTCTGCTCCTCTCACTCTGCATCACTTCCTGGAAGTCGTTCCAGTCCCCATGGAATTCCTCCATTTCTTTATTCCTTTCAGTACAATAGTATTCCATCACCAACAGATACCACAATTTGTCCAGCTATTCCCCAATTGAAGGGCATCCCCTCATTTTCCAATTTTTTGCCACCACAAAGAGCACAGCTATGAATATTCTTGTACGTCTTTTTCCTTATTATCTCTTTGGGGTACAAACCCAGCAGTGGTGTGGCTGGATCAAAGGGCAGGCAAAATTTATTAATAATTACTTGAAATAGGAGAAATTAAAGGAAAAAAGTAAAAACCTGAGTAAAAAACACCCGAGTAAAATTATCCTGCCTCTCACCTCACCCCAATTCCACAGTCAAGGTTCTGGGAGAAGAGAACGAGAGCAGAGCTACACAACACTTTATCCTCCCTATGTCAGCATGTAATGTGAAAAGGAAGATAGGATGCTGGGAGAGAGAGTTCCTGGGGAGCAAAATTCTAATTATACAATCCCCCTGTAATTCCGTTGGGAAACAAGTATATAGAAATCTCCCAGATTTACATGCCTAGTTTCCTCAATGAATCATTTTACATAACCAAATTATATCTCTAAAGATCTTTAACTAGAGGTACATATAATATGGTACTTTCTAAGGGGAAATTACAATGATTTGGGGATAAGAGGGAAATAAAAGAGAAAAATAACAAGACCAATTATTGCTAGGCACATTGACAAAAAGCCAATTAGGGGATAGGCCCCTTTTGTATAAGAGTTTACATTCAAAATAAATGCATTCAATCTCCCACAATTCAATTTCACTACATCCCAAAGTTCATTCTGGATATTTTGGTGCAGTGTGTGGTTTCTGCAGGCATCTCCATGACGTCTTCTCCAAACAATTCACTTTCCTGATTTGGGGAAGTAGCAAGTTTCTTATCCTAAAATTACTCTCAAACAAGAAACATTTTTATAAATCTAAAATTTTATGACAATAATAAAACTTCACCCCCACCCCCCTGAGGAGGATGTTGACCAATACACGGATCACTCTGGGATACACAGCTGAGTTATTAGGTATATGAATCAGTTGTCAAAAAAAAATCATTAAAAAACCCAAATAAAGAGAAAAAAATAACTTATAGACAAAACATAAAATATCAAAGTCTCATGTGTAAAAATTTCTAAATAAGGACAAATAAGCCCATAACTGGTCCTTGAATCAGGGCCCGATTAAAGTGATTTATGTCCCACAAGCCAGTGGTAGCAATTATGCACTTACCCAATCACAGGCAGGACTTCAGAAAATTGCCATACTATAAAAGAGAGAGAAAATGGACTAGATTTTGAATCAGAAAGGGAATTATCATTCCCTGGTCTGATTTTACCTTTACTTTCAGGCATACGGGAGCCAAAATGGCAGCCAAACTGAGATACTTGATAGAAGTCGAGATCTGCATCTGACTTTGCAAATAGCCACTTCCTCAAACCCCAAAATAAATTCAAGTTCCCTGTCTTGGTGCAGAATCTCATCAATCCCATTGGAATTGTTTGATCTCTTTGACCAGGTACTCCTTGGCACTGTGCAGTGACTCTTTTGTGATCCCTTCTCATGAAATGAGACACAATCATTATTTAATCATAATATTTAACAGTCAATGGTAGGTTTCCATAGTCTAAAACTTTTGGGTATGCACTGACATTAGGGCTAATGAACATTATAAACTTATCCTAGTGCAAAATAAAAAAAACACTAATACTGGTAACATGTGCTTTGAGTACAAAAAAATGAGAGAGAAAAAGAAAACTCAAATACTCTATTGCATATACAAGGAAATAATAAAATTTTATTAAAATAATAATATAATAAATATATAAGAATAAAATAATAATAAAATTTTAAAATCAAGGATATAAAGTTCAAATTATCAGCCAAGTAAAGGCTGAATACAAAGGTTTCTTACTGTAAAAATTTAAATTAATGTGCAATAATAAAAATATTTTAAGGGACTTATTAATGATTATTAGAAATAAAGGAATAAAGAGGATACAAAATAAAGACCACGTGCCCATGGCTGGTTAGCCATTTTAAAAATCCCCACTCACCACCATACCATGCTTGCCAACAGGGGGGCCAAAAGAGGCGGGACCCTTCCTGTCTACAGGAAGTGCATAGTGACAAGAAGTTGGTGGGCTCCTGGGAAATGTAGTTCTTTTTTTAGGGTAACAGATTTTCAATTATACATCTGCCCTTGAGATCTGTGGAAGATTAGTCTCTCCAATTGGTTTTTTAAACATAACCAACTTTTAAATGACAATAATTTGGGGATAAAAGGGGAAAAGAACAAAACCAATGATTGCTAGGCACATTGACAAAACCAGTTAGGGGGCAGTCCCCTTTGGCATAAGAGTATACATACAAAGCACATGCATTCAATCCTACATAGTTCAGATCACCACATCCCAAAGTTCACTCTGGATCTTCTGGTGCAGTATGTAGTCTCTGGAGGCATCTTCATGGTACCTTCTTCAAACAGTTCACTTTCTGGATTCAGAGAGGTAGTATGTTTCTTAACCTAAAATTACTCTCAAAAGAATTTAAACTTTGCATTTTAGGATAATAATGATACATTTCTCCATGAAGAGGGTGTTGAAAAAGACAGGGATCACATAGGAATGCATGGCTGAGTTATGAGGTATATGAATCAATTGGCAGAGAAATCAAAACATTAAAAAAATCCAAATAAAAAAGATAATTTATATGAGATATATGAATCAATTATCAAAAGATAAAAACATAAAAGAAAAACAAATGGAAGAAAAAGTAAACTTCTTTTGGGAGAAAGAAAAATTCAAAATCAGTAAACAAGAATAAATTCATAATAGGCCCTTGTATTTTGGGTTCAATTTAATAAATTTCTAACAGGCCTTTGTATTAGGATCCAATTAAAGTAATTTCTATCCCACAAGTCTGTAGGACAAAATGCAGTAGTATTTTACTTACCCATTTGCAGCCAAGACGACAGGAAGTTTCCATACTATGAAAGACAGAATAGGGACTAGATTATAGGAGCCAGGTAGGAGCCAAATTTGAGATACTTGGTAGAATGTGGGACAAGGCTGATACAGAGAGAGACTGGACAAAAAGTAGGGAAAGAAAAAGGCAGCACCTCCAAAGAGAGTTCAGAGTTCTCTAGGAGTTTGTGAGGTTGGGTGGGTGGGGTGGGCGAAAGAAGTGGGTGGACAGGAGAAACGTGGTTTTAAAAATTTTATCTAAGCTATCTTTAAAAAATTGAGAGTTTTTTCTCATCCTTTCTAGTTGCATAAAATGTAAAAATTAGAAATAATAAATGCTCAGTGGAAATTGCTCCTTCCTTTTTTCAGTTCAAAAGGGAAGATCTGTTTTCCAACTGCTCAGTTCCTGCTTTTCTTAGCTGGAGGTTCCATTTCCATCCCCCATTGGCAGCCAGAGTTCTATCTCCTTTTTCCATGAGATAACACTGCCATCCAGTCCTTGCATTACAATAAATATTGCCCTCTTTCATAGTAGAAGGAATAAAAAGGAAATAGAAGTATAAAACCTAATCAACAAAAATAAGACCATGTGAGTAAGTTCTTCTGCCTGCCTCAAAACCAGCTTCTGCAGCCTAGATCAGGAGAAGAGAGAGAAAGAGTGGAGCTACACAAGACATATCATTCTCATGTTAGCATGGAACATGAGAAGGAACATGGGAAGCTGGGGTTTAGAGTCCTGAGGAACAAAATTCTATCCTCAAAACCTTTGTCAGAGAGTTTTGTTATAAAAATGTTCTCCCAGTTTGTTGCTTTCCTTCTAAATTTGGTTGCATTTGGTTTTGTTTGTACAAAACCTTTTTAAATTGATATAATCAAGGTCATTCATTTTACATCTTGCAAGGTTCTCTATCTCTTGCTTGGTCTTAAATTCCTTCCTTTCCTACAGATCTGACAGGCATACTATTCTATATTCATCTAATTTATTTATGATTTCACTCTTTATAGTTGTTATTTACCCATTTTGAATTTGTCTTGGTATAGGGTGTAGGATGTTGACCTAAACCTAATTTCCCCTATACTGTTTCCCAATTTTCCCAGCAGTGTTTGTCAAATACTGAGTTCTTGTCCCAAGAGCTGGAGTCTTTGGGTTTATTGAACACTAGCTTACTGAGGACATTTACCCCTAGTCTATTCCATTGATCCTCCTTTCTGTCTCTTAGCCACAACCATATTGTTTTGATGACCACTGCTTTATAGTACAGTTTAAGATCTGGTACTGCTAGACCACCTTACTTCACATTTCTTTTTTATTATTTCCCTTGATATTCATGATCTCTTGTTCTTCCAGATGAACTTTGTTATACTTTTTTCTAATTTGTGAGTTAATTTAGTTAGAGATAATATGATACCGGGGAAAGATCACGGACTGGGGAATTAGAAAGCCTGGGTTTTAGACCCAATTCTTCTAGTGACTGGCTGGCTACAGAACCCAAGGGATCTATTTCCTTGATTTGTCTTCTATAATATAGGAATGATGAATTGGTGTTGCCTCTGCCTGCTTCACAGGGTTGTTGTTTATTTAGCAAATTGTAAATTGAAAAGTATATTAGAAACATGAGTTCTTATTCGTATTGTAAACTGAGGCAGGACCTCTCTGGAACTTGGGTCCTTCTTCCCCCAAGAGGGAGCAAATGCCCTGGGGCACTATGACAAGCACAGACCCTACCCCAAGGGCTATGACGCCTGTAAAATCAAGAACAGCCTTTAGTAAGCAAGGACCTACGTGTACGTGTGGAGTTCCCACTCTGTTACCAAGAAAGCCAAAGATGGCGGGCATGTGCTTATTTTTCCAACAAAGGGGGCTGGAAGGGATGTGGGAGTGGTAGGGGCCGAGAGTTTGCCCCCAAATGGGGATGATGGAGTGCCAGACTCCAGGGGGCAGCAGCGAGGACAAAGCTCTTTGGCCGGTAGCATAGACAAGTGAGTGCGATGGAACTGGCTCGCCAGGTTTCCGCTAAATCTTAGAGCAGCGCCCTGCCCTGGAGGCCCGGAGAGGATGGCTTCTACCAGCAGAGGCGGTCTGCTGACTTTCTGTGGGACCGGTCTGGGGGCGGCTTTGCTGTCCTGCCTTTTCTCTGGGGTTGCTGCCCTCCCGTGTTCTTCCTTGGAGTCATGGCAGAGCTTCAGCCTCCACCGAGTTAAGCCAGTGACGATCACGAGCACATTCGCCTTCTCACCTTTATCCCTCTGGGTCCAAAGCAGTAGATTCTCGCCCAGGTGAGTCCTGCGTCTCCCGCTTTGGGTGCGTCTGAGGGTCCTCAGAAGGGACCGAGGGGGACCGTGTCTGGGGGGGGGGCCAGGCTCAGCGCAGACGTGTTGTTTCAGGGGTCCGTGACCTTCAGAGATGTGGCCGTGGACTTCACCCTGGAGGAGTGGGGGCACCTGGACCCCTTCCAGAAGGAGCTCTACCGGGACGTGATGCTGGAGAACTTCAGGAACCTCGTGTGCCTGGGTAGGGGTGCCCCGGGCGCATCCGTGGCTCTGTGGCTCCCCTGGGTAGCCTTCGGGTGGGTGCTGAGCAGAGAGACTCGAGTCTGAAAAAGCCAGCGACTGCTCTCCCTACCGTGGGGAGAGACGGCCACGGGGTTCCCCGTGTGCTTTAGGAATCTCAGACCAACCGGCTGATTCCGGTCTGAACCCCGCCATCCTCTGCTGCCCCCGAGAGCCCCAGGACCCAACCTGAGTGGTTCCAGCATGGAGCGTGATCACGACGTCCAACCCACTCCTTAACACCCGATAGCAGTGTGGGACAGGCATCCTCCCATCCCCCGCTGACCCTCAGAGCCCCCCTCCCCCACGAGGACCCCCCCCCCCCCCCCCGGCAGACCCTTGCGGGCCCCAGGCCACCGACTGGGTTCTCAGTCCTTTGCCGCTTCTCCATCCTGTGTCTGAACAGGACTGACGGCGGCCAAGCCCGACGTGATCTCCCAGCTGGAGCAAGGACAGGCCCCCTGGGTCCCCGAGGGAGAGAGCCCAACCGACAGCTTTCCAGGTGAGTGGCGCAGCGCGGCCCGACCGGTCACTGCTGGGGCCCTCCTCGGGCTCCAGCACTGGCCCGGCTCTCCCCTGCCGGGCCCTCTGGGAGTGAGCCTCTGGGGGCCATTGGTTTGTCTTTAGCTGCAGGCCCGGCCCCTTCCGGCTCTCCCTGGCCCTGCCTAGCGCCCTTTGCGAGGCTGCTCTTGGTGTCCCCTTGCACAGACGAGGAACCCAAAGTCTGGGCTCTGCTCTGCAGGCCTCGTAGCCAGCACACTTCACTCCAGCTCGCTTCACCTAACCCCTTCCACGTTTCCCACCCCTCGGCCCCCAGGGGCTGGGGCTGCGCAGGACCCACATTCAGATCCCACCTCGCGGGCTCCTGTGCGGCCCGGGGTCTCTTTGCTAAGATGCTCCAGGCCTCTGGCGACGAGCTCCCGACTGCCCTCTGCCTCCTGCCCGCCTGAGGCTGCCCGACGGCTCCGTCCTTCGGTTGTCGGCGTTTTTCGGGCAGCAAAGGGGCTCGCGTCCCCGTGTACCCCTGTTCTCAGCCCGGCACACAGGAGGGCCCAACAAGTGTTCGTTTGGCCTAAGAAAATGCGTGTCCCTGCCCACGTGCCCACGTCCTCGGCAGCTGTGGCGGGCTTCCCTGCTGCCAGAGAATGAGCAGAATTCCTGCCGTGTTCCCAACATGCCTCTCGGGTTTATCCCAGGCATTTCCGTGGTGACTGTGCGGGCACACCCGGAGCCTGTGTGGTCCTGAGTACGCTCGGCACATGGCGGGCCAAGGAGCTAATGCCAGACACCAGAGTGCTGGGCCAGCCCCAGACTCCCTCGCTGGCTGCCTGGGCAAGTCACTGCATTGCCCATTGTCGCCTGCCTCAGTTTCCTTGTGTGTAAAATGAGGGTAATAGTATTAGCAGCTCCTACCCTGGGTTCTGGTGGGGATCCAACAATAGGAGTGTTTGTGAAAAGCTTCGCACAGTGCCCAGCCCCTCGTGGTGCTCAGGAAATGTCTGTGTGCCTTCCTTCCATCTTCCTGACTGGCCGCCGTTGCTGCTGACTGCAGCAACCATGGCAAGAGGCGCCCCATTGCATGTCTCCTTACGCCTAGCTCAGGCCTGGGCCTGGCCGAGGCGACGTGTCCCTGGTCAGGAGAGACAGTCTGCAGGAGCCTCCTGGTTAAACTCGTGGAGATGGAGGCTCGCCGGTGTGGTGACGGCAGGGCCTGTGAGCAGGCGGAGGAAGAAGCCCCCGCCAGCCCCCACTGACCCCTTGGGGGAAGCTCAGGGGATGCTTAAAGAGCGTGACAGAGAAATAGAAAGATCAGGGCTCTCGTAGCAGTGGCTGTAAGTGTTTGAAAGGCTAGACGGCCCTGTGAACGTCCCACAGGCAACGGGCCATGGGAGGCAGCGGCGAAGCAACTTTGCCTTTTGGGGGTCATGCAGGAAGGCAGAAGGGCAGCTCTGGGCTCCCAGGACAAGGAAAAGGGGCAATGCTGCTAGGGCCAAGGCAGTAGCGTGGAGCCAGGAAGTTCTACTGGACGACCATTAGCCTTTTCTGGGATGAGGGCTTTCAGGGAAGTGCGCAGCGGCGGGAATAAAGAGGAGGACTGCAAAGGGGGTCCCAGGCCTATCCGTTACTCCCCTGCTTCCCCGGAGAGGCAGAGGGTGGGCGGCATTTCACTGAGGAACTTGGAGCTTGCTGGAGAAATCCGCACTGCAGCTGACCAATATGGAGACGAGTGGCTAACGCAGGCCCGGCTCAGTAGGGACAAAGCAGAATTTTAGCCAGCCGCAGACGCTTTGCTTGCCAGTTGTAGACTTCCCTCAGCTTGGAGAGTTCAGAGGGTTTCGCTTGCAATGTGTGCTGAACCAGCCAGAGATGCCCACGGTCTGTGAGCGGGGGCGAAAGTGGGGGAGAAGGGAGGCCTGCCTCTCTGGCCTCGCAAAGACGAAAGCTCTGCAGCCGGTTTCTGGCGGGAGAAAGTAAGGGAGGCGGCGAAATCTTAAGAGACTGAATGAGTGAATAAGTGAGAAAAGCAATTAGTGAGGACTCGCTGTACGGCAAGGGCTGTGCTGATTGCTAGTGATTAAAAATGAACCCTTTTTTCTAAAATGAGGCAGCCTGCTCTCAAGAAGCTCGCTTAAGAAAGTGGTAACCAGGGAAGGGAAGTTTGGCCTGGGTGGGCTGGAAGGGAAAAAGATCCGCTGAACCATCAGCCCTGCGGCCTGCCCCCAGTGGAACATCCCTCCCCTAGGCCGGTCCTTTCCTGGTTGTGAGTTTGAGGGGGAGGCCAGTTGGCCAACCGTATTAATCCTCCAGGCTGTGCTTCTGACTTTGTAGGCTTCCCTAGTGCACCCCAGCTACAGTCTGTCCCCGAAATCTCCCTCGGTGCCACGGGCGTCCTCGCTTTGGAAGACCCGTCCACTCCTGTGACCTTCTCAGACTGGAGCGTGCCTCCGCCAAGCCCGCCCTCTTCTCTCATTGGTGAGTTCCTCCTGGGGCCTCTGTCTGGGGAAGGGCCCAGACCAGCCATGCTTGTGACTCCGTGACCCCACGTGGATGCTCTCCTCCTCCCTTCCTCTTGTCTCCCAACAGCAGAGTATGAGCTCCTCCAGGCCTGTATTTGTGCCGCCAGCACTGACAGGGGCCTGGCATGCAGGAAGTGTTTAAGAGGTGTTTATTGCCATACCTGAGCCTGGCCTTGTTTCAGGGGGAAACGCTAGGGGTGTGAGCTGGCCGCCAGGGCAGTGGATGGGATCCAAAACTGAAATGTGCCATCAGGTCACCAGTAGATACAGCGATGCCACGGACCGGCCCTCCCTCAGGCTGCTCCCCTCACGGTCTCGGCCTGCTCTTAGGACAAAGACGACACTCCGAGGTCGTTTAGCACTTCAAAGGTTTATGTCACTTGGTAGGGGAAGGCTCTTCAGTGGGGCCATGCAGCAGCTAATGACACCCGTGGCCCTGGCCAGCCTCGAGTCCCCTAATCCAGTCAGCCATCAAGGGTGCCTTTGGCTTCTTTTAAGGAAAAAGATTAGTCCATCCTACGTGGCAAGGGCTGATGGGAAATAGTCCTCTAAGTGGGCTAGTTGCATGTAGTCCATCACTGATTACTTGGCTTGTGCTCTGGCTTTAGGCTGGCTTTAAAGATGAGTGCTTTTACCTCACCAGGGACTGGAGGTCCGGATCTCCAGTCGGATGATACTAGTCCAGGGGGTGAGGAGGGTCAGTGACGGCTGTCAGGCCCGTAGCCTGGGTGGTGGCTTGATGCTCCTTCTCCAAGACTTCCCATGTGCCTTAGGATCAGGAAGTTCACTGCCTTTTTGGGTGGAACTTCACCGGAATGGCTTCAGACTTTTAACTAATGAACTGTCTTTCCCCTAAGCCCCACCCCCCCAAGACCACCAGACAGGCCTGGGTTTACCACACAAATAGGCACGCTAGGGATGATGAGAAAAGGCCCCGTGTGTGTCCTGCCAAGAACAAAGGGTAATGACAGTCCTCCCTGTAAGAAGCTCTGTATGTAAAAGAATATGATTGATGGTCAGCCTAGTGAGATGTTAATAAAATTGTATCAGGACATCTAGAGCCAGAACAGTGAGCGTTTTTCTTCCCTGCCCAAATTTAGTCCATCTCTGAAAGCCTCTGAGCTGTCCAAGCCTCTGTATCCATATTTGAAGGACTATTAATATGAGTCCACTTACTGTGGGAATTTCTGGCAGACATGAGATGCATTGTGATACAGTGGGTCAAGTTGTAGAGATGGAGGAAGACAAATCTTGGGTGTGAATTTTGCCCCGAATACTTTTTAGCTGATGGATGATGAGCAAATTAATTTTTCTGAGCCTCAGTTTCCTCTTCTTTATTATGGGGATAGAGATACTTATTATACAGGGTCATTGTGAGGCACAAATGAGAAAATGGGAATAAAGGGTATTGTAAACTCTAAAGCACCACTAAAAAAAAAAAAGATGAGTCCACTTAGGGCAAGGGCCAACGTTCCTCAGACCAAAGGGGCACAAGAAGTCATAGACTCAAGTCACTGTGGCTTAGAAGTAGGGGAAGTTGGCCCCAAATATATAAAGAGCCTATGACATACCAGCAACCAGGTTGCTATTATAGCAGGAGATACTTCATCATAGTTTCCATTCTATATTAGAACTCAAAATTATATGATAAAACAGAAATTGGAAAAGGAAATAAATGGAATGAACTGCCCGGGCTAGGCTCTAAAGGAAATTAATTCAGCAACATAAGGTCAGATTCCATTGAAGAACACAACTTGTGGCACAAAGTGGTGGGAAAAGTACATGGCAATTGGTACAAAATGGCTGGAGGGAGAGAGATGATGGCTCTTCAGGGAGAACAGAGCTGGGAGAGCTTTAGGTACAGCAGGGGCAACAGAATATATTGACATTTATAAATGTCTTTCAGATTGGGAGTCAAATCATGAAACCAAGGAGTCAATTCAGGAGCTGAATGTTTCAGTGGAAGAGCCATCTCAGGAAAAGCTCACAAAGGATGGTTCTTGTTTCTTGAAGTTACAAGAGGCTTGGGATTGTGTTGGCAGTTTAAAGAGGAAGCCGAATAATGAGGTAAAACATTCTCAGCAAGTGAAACTGTCCCCAAAGAAGCATTCTAATAAATTGAGATGGCATGAATATAACTATTGCCGAAGCTTCAATCTCGCACCAGTAGGTTTTCCACAACAAAAAGCAGGAAAGAGTCCCAATAATTGTTATTCACAAGGAAAGAACTTCAGAGTGTGTTCAGATTTAAAAATACGCAATACAGTGTGTTCAGATAAGATGTTCTATAAATTAAATGAAGGTGAGGAGAAACTGTGTGAGTATAATGACTATTGGAAGGCCTTCAAGAACAAATCAGAACTTACTCCATATCAGGCAGTGAATATTGGAGAGAAATCTTACAAATGTAGTGACTGTGAAAAGGCCTTCAGGTACAGATCAGAGCTTTCTCAGCATCAGACAATTCATACTGGTGAAAAGCCTTATGAATGTAATGTTTGTGGGAAGGCCTTCCGCCTGAAAGCACAACTGAAACAACACCAGAAAATTCATACTGGTGAAAGACCGTTTAAATGTGATGAATGTGGAAAAGCCTTCATTCAAAGCCAAAATCTTAAACAACATTATAGAATTCACACTGGAGAGAAACCTTATGAATGTAATGAATGTGGAAAGGCCTTTACCCAAAGGATAGGACTGATTCAGCATCAGAGGATACATAGTGGGGAGAAACCTTATCAGTGTAATCAATGCGGGAAGGCTTTCCGCCTGAGAGGAAAACTCAGCCAACATCAAACAATTCATACTGGTGAGAAACCATTTAAATGTGAGGAATGTGGGAAGGCCTTCATACAAAGCCAGAATCTTAAACAACATCATAGAACTCATACTGGAGAGAAGCCTTATGAGTGTAATCAATGTGAGAAAACCTTCAGCCGGAGAATAGGGCTTTATCAGCATCAGAAAATTCATGGTAGTGAGCCATGTTATAAATGTCACGAATGTGGGAAGACGTTCAGGTACTTGACAGAACTTACTTATCATCAGAAAATCCATGCTGATGAGAAACCTTATGAATATAATGCATGTGGACAGCCCTTCAGTGAGCGAAAACAATTTATTTTACATTATCCACTTCATAATGGAGACAAACCTTATGAATGTAATGAATGCGGAAAGGCCTTCGGTCAGAAGAAAGAGCTTAATAGACATTATACAATTCATACAGGAGAGAAACCATATGAATGTAATGAATGCGGAAAGGCCTTCCGCCAAAGAATGGGACTTACTCGACATCAGACAATTCACACTGGTGAGAAGCCCTATGAATGTAATGAATGTGGGAAGGCCTTCAGTCAGAAGATTGGGCTTAGTCGACATCAGACAGTTCATACAGGTGAGAAACCTTATAAATGTAGCGAATGTGGGAAAGCCTTCCGCTTGAGTGCATTGCTTACTGCTCATAAGAATATTCATACAGGTGAGAAACCATATGAATGTAATGAATGTGGGAAAGCTTTCCGACTGAGAGCACTACTGACTACACATAAGAATATTCATACTGGAGAGAAACCTTATGAATGTAATGAATGTGGGAAATTCTTCCGCTTGAGAGCATTGCTTACTGCACATAAGAATATTCATACTGGAGAGAAACCATATGAATGTAATGAATGTGGGAAAACCTTCCGTCAGAAGACAGGACTAACACAACATCAGACAATTCACACTGGAGAGAAACCTTATGAATGTAATGGATGTGGGAAATCCTTCCGCCAGAGGATAGGACTTACTCAGCATCAGACAATTCATACTGGAGAGAAACCTTATGGATGTAATGAGTGTGGGAAGGCCTTCCGCTTGAGAGCAGAGCTCACTCAGCATCAGACAATTCATACTGGCGAGAAACCTTATGAGTGTAATGAATGTGGGAAGACCTTCCGCCAAAAAGCAGGACTTACTCAACATCAGAGAATTCATACTGGAGAGAAACCATATAAATGTAATGAGTGTGGGAAGGCCTTCAGCAGGCGGGTAGCACTTACACAACATCAGACAGTTCATACTGGTGAAAAACCTTATGAATGTAATGAATGTGGGAAAGCCTTCAGCCAGAGGATAGCCCTGACTAAACATCAAACAATCCATACTGGTGAGAAACCTTACGAATGCAGTGAATGTGGGAAGGCCTTCCGCCTGAGAGCACAGCTCACCCAACATCAGAGAATTCATGCTGGTGAGAAATTTTATGGATATAATGATTGAAGAAAGTATATTTCCAAAGCAAATAACAACTATTTATACTGTAAGGGGAGAGGGGTGTCAATTGAATCAGTCAATCATCTTATTTACCCCAACCTGCTTAAAATATTAACAATATAATCCTCTAACCCTGATACCTTTGTCAGTTGAGAGCATCTCTATGGAGTCAATCCAGCATTAAACTCGTTGCCAAAAGTCCTTTATCAGTTTGGAAGGAATGCAATTCATTGAACTAAATTAAATGATGCCCAACAGAAAGTTTATTTAGTCATGTCATGTGGGTTTGGAATAAAATACCAAGTCAATTCTGAATCTGGGATTCTAGTTTTAGACCATCTTACTTAGGGAAGCTGCTCTGGCCAAGACCTTGAGAGAGAATGGCATTTTCTCTTTTCCTCACCATTAACCCAAGAAAGACCTCATGAACTTCTGAAAGGTTGGAAGGTTTTGTGACTTTTCACCAGTTCCCTAACAAGATTCCTGGAACATCAGACTGACAACAACATCTACATCAAGAGACGAGACTAAACTAGACACTGAGAAAAGACAGCTTCAGGACTCGACAAGGAGCCTGAAGGAAACTTCATCAGGCCCCCATAAAGGGTAGGAAAGGACTTGTAGCAAACAGAAACTCTAAGTTACTGTTTTGCTACATGTATTTTTTAAGCTTTGAGCCCACTTTCCCCTGAACTCTGCATTTGTGGGAAATTGTGTCCTCAGTTTGGGCGAGTATTTTGTACCAACTCTTCTTACTATATACCACTTTCATAAATAGCCCTTTCTAAAAGCTAATTAAGTATGGCTAGCATAATTTATATCATGTCAATCAATAGTCAGGGAAATAAGCCAGTGAAGACTCATGAGTAATAGTACTAGAGCCTCCTAACCCTTCAACATTATCGTTATAACTCTGAGGGATTAAAGAATAACCAGCAATCTTTGGGCGATGCACCCTGCTGGTAGAGCTGACAGGATCTATGCCATGAGTATTATAAGAAAAAGCTGTATATAAGGAATGTGGGAAGCTCTTCTGTCAGCGCTCAGGCCTACTGAAAATCAGATCAGCCTATTGAAGAAGATTATGAATATACAAACAGAAGGATTTCAGTCAGACTGATGGTTCTTCAATGAAAATTAGACTCTTGAAATTTTAAATGAAGATAATTCATGTCTACTTTCACTGTGACTAGGCCAAACATTTTGCCTTTTCGCTTTCTGTCATTTTTTTCTTCAACTTTTACCTTCCATCTTAGAATCAATACTGTCTGTTGGTTCCAAGGCAGAAGATTGGTAAGAAGTAGGCAAGGAGGGTTAAATGACTTGCCCAGTGTCACAGCTAGGAAGTATCTGAAGTCATATTTGAACCCAGGACCTCTCATATCTAGGACTGGCTCTCTAGACTGACCTACTTAGCTGCCCCACCCCCACCATTCATTCTTAAGCATATATTACTTAATTTGAGAAAATTGAAGCAATAAAGCAGCCTTTCACTCTCTAAATGCCACTCACAAAAAAATTCTGAGAATCCCCATCTTTCTCGTTACCACAGAATTGTTGGCCTAAATTTTGAAAAAGATCGCTTCTCTTGAGCCTATTCTAATCCCCTCCTTCCTACTCCAGCAGTATTTTTAATATAGCATTAATCGATTCCTCTTAGCTAGCTCTTTCTCACCTTCCTATGAGTAAATTACTCAGTTCATTAAATACCATCTTTCCACTCACTCAGGTTCCCAGCCTTGGAATCTTACTCAGCTTCACTCTTTTTCAAACCATATGTCATCACTTGACACTTCTAGTGGATCTTCCCGACCTTCATCTCTCCTTTCCATCTCCTCTTTACCTTTACAACCTTGCTAGCTTAGTCCAGGGGCCTCATCAGATTTCCTGGAGTATTATAGCAGCCTCTTATTTTGATTTCGACAGTCTTTCCTCTCCATAACCAGTAAACTTTGTAAAGAACAAAACTCCTCCTGCTACTCTGTTCCTTAAAAACCTTCGGTGTTTTCCCATTGCCTCCAGGATAAAACTCCACAACTTGGCATTTGAAATCTCATGTCAGCCTGTCCAGGCTAATTTTACATTATTCCCCTTCATATGCTAAAGAGTCAAATTGATCTGTTTGCAGACTTTATATCTTCCATCTCTCGGTTTTTGCATAGTCTCATCCCATGCCTTGAATTGACTCCACCTTCCCTTTGCTTTTTTCCAGTTGTTTCATCTGCCACCCCTAAAGACAAAGGAAGGGTTCTCACCTTTTGGATAATTTGGATTCCTTTGAAAGAATTGAAAGCTATGAATCCCTTCTTAGAATAATGCCTTTAAATGCATCAAATAAAAGATCACCAAGGAAATGAATGCTATTGAATTAGATGTATCTTTTTCCCGGAAGTTAATGAAATCTGCATGGACCCCGTATTAAAAATCCCTGGTCCAAAGAAAGCTTTTCCTAAATTCCATATCTTCCAGAACCTTCATTTCCTTATGTATGCAAATGTTGTATAAAGTGTGAGTTCCTTCTTTGAAGTGTGTCTTTAAATGACGTCCCTAGTAGTGTCTGGCTCGAAAGTGATGCTTAGTAAATGTCTATTGAATGGAATAGATTTGTTCAAGTATTGAAATATGACTGACCTCCTTTTCCTTTGTTGAATCCCCATTCATCCTTTCCACATACACACACGCCCTTCTCATTTTCATATATATTCAAGGCTCCTGGGTTTATTGAGTTACCCGTCAATGTAGTTTTATGACTTCTTCCATCAGTTTTCAGCAGGACATGAATAATGAATAAGAATGAAGTAAGAGGGAATTTCATTTCCATTTGGCAAGTCATGAATAGTGATTAAACAAGAGGCTGAAGATTCACTAAGGACGCTAGAATTTAAATCTAAAGTCAAGACAGTGAAGACGGGAAAATCAGATGAGCAGGAAAATGAGTGGACTGACCGTAGGTCACGATGAAGATAAAGAGCACTGTTAGTTGGAGTGAGGCATACAAAATGAATGGGAGTTCTCACAGTGAAGGTGTTTACTCTCATAGTTCTCACTGGAATTTGATGGCGGTGAAACCCATGGCTGGAATGGGGCCTTGTACCGGGGATCCTATTTGAAAGAAGCCAGTAAAATATTAACTTCTTGACTCTGTGTTAAGAAAATGTCCACAGGAGGAAATCCAAGAACCAGAAGAGAGAAGCATAGCGGAGAGAATTGGGGGGAAGAACAGTGACAAACTGAAGCCATTGAAGTCAATGCGATCTGAACAGAGGAAATTGATGGGGAAATTAAGTTATCTAGATATCTGTTGGAACTGTTGAAGCAGAGCAGGTTATAATTTTGCAATCTGCTTTAATAATTTCATCCTATGATAGGTGGGGGAACTGATGAGGAGCAATACCGATGAGGATCTGATTCCAACAGGAAGGTACTTCCAGCTGCTTGAGTACATGTGTGAACTTTAGCAAAGTCACCGTTAGTTCTTAGTAGTGTCAAACTCAAATGGAAACGGGGATCACTAACCCACACCTAAGGATCCCTGTGGACCTCATCTTGACTTAGAAAATTCACATATTAGCATTTTCTATGTTCTGTAATGTTTCTGTGTTCTTAAATATTTCCCAATTCCATTTTAATCTGATTCTTTTTTGTCACCTCTGTGAGACACAAGAGGAAAAGAAGTTAATTTTTTGTTTCCATTATGTCTCGCTCATCCTATTTTGGGGGGTGAGTTGTTTGCCATTTCCTTCTCTAGTTCATTTTACAAATGAAGAAACCAAGACAAACAGTTGAGTGACTTACCCAGGGTCACACAAGTAGGCCAAATTTGAACTCAGAAAGGTGAATCTTTCCAACTTCATGCCTGGCTCCACTTTACCACTTAGCTGCCCTAGTTTACCATTAAAGCCTTGCTGCATGCTAGACACTGCGCTAAGTGTTGGTATAAGAATTAAATTTAAGAGACTACTCCTTAGAATTTGTAATTTTATTAAGTCAAAGGACTAGGAGAAAAGATAGAAAAATCGGAGAAAGATATATATTCAACTTACTGACACATTAGCTTGCTGAATCTATGGCCCTGATTTTGGTCCCCATACCCTGACACTCCAGAAAGGGGTCACCAGGAAAAAGGGAAGTCCAGACCCTGTGCCCCGCACCTGCCTCCATTTATCAAGCCTGTTCTCACACGTGATGTCTCAGGAGCCAACCATGGTTTTCTCATTTATCTGGGCCACCCAGAGCTCAATGCCTGAGAAATCGCTCTGCTGTCTCGCAATATTCTTGGCTGCTTTACTCCATTTTCCTGGCTGTTGTTCTGCCCTCATAACTAAATTTATCCAATGATTTCCCTGACACAGTCCTCACTTCGAGGCTCATGCCCAGAAACTCACACCACGTACACATAGTGAAAAGAGAGGAGGGAAAATTTCCTTGTGCACAGTTGGCAAAAAGAGCACTCTCTACTGGGGGGAGAAACATGCAGGCAACTGTGTAAAACAAGATAAAGTTGGGACAAATTGGAGAAAGATAACCAGAAAGAAGGCATTAGCATTAATGGGGATTGAAAAAGGCTATTATGTCAAATGTAAAGATGTTACATGGCTGAGAGGGAAAGGTGCCATCCAGATAACAGTCAGGAGTCAAAAGATTCTGAAAGGCCAAGTAAAAGAAGATGAATTTTAATAGTGATCAATTTAAAGTTCTACACTCGGGTCTTAAAAAATAACATTGGCAGGTATAAAATGGGTAGGCATAAGGAACTAACCGTTTCTTTGAAGAAGCACTTAGGTTTTTTATCATTAAAATTGATTTTTAGTTCCAAATTCTCTCTTTCCTTCTTCTACCTCCACCACCCACTGAGAAGGTAAGAACAAAACTCATCACAAATACGGATAATCGTGCAAAACGAATTCCTGCACTAGTCATAGCTGAAAGAAAGAAGAAAATTGGCACTCTGCGTCCGTCACTTTTCTATCTGGATGTGGATATATTCTTTTGGAATTGTGATTAGTGATGTTCATCAGAATTCCTAAATCTTTTATAGTTGATTGCCTTTACAATATTGTTCTGGTTGTATGCATTGTTCTGGTTCTGCTCACTTCACTTTTTCTCAGTCCTTACAAGTCTTCCTGGATTATTCTGAAACTATCGTTTTTTCAAGGGTGTCTTTGTAAACAATATATTGTTCGATTCTGGTTTCTAATCTATTCTGCTATCCTCTTCCATTTTATGGGTGAGTTCATCCCATTCACTCTTATGATTGCTAACTATATTTCCCTCTATCCAATTGTTCTCTTACACTTTTTGGTGTTTTTGCCCCCCTTATCTCCTCTGTAAAAATCTGTTCTGCTTCTGACTGTTGCCTCCCTTAATCTACCTTCGCTCTTATTTTCCTTCCTTTCCCTCCTATTTCCCTGTTGGTTAAGATGAATTTCTGTACCCGTGTGTGTTTTATGTACTTTCCTCCTTTAAACAATTCAGAAGAGAGTGAGGTTCAAGTGTTGCTAGTTCACCTCCCCAGTTCATTGTATAAACTTCTCGTGTACCCCATTGATGTGAGACAATTATCCCCATTCTTCCTCTTCCTGCCCCCCCATCATTTGTACTTTCTTCTTTCTCACCCTCTGATTCTTCTTCTGAGATCATCCAAACACAATAGAATCACATAATAGTTATATATGTATCATCTCCCTCTATATGATTGTAAAGTTTAATTTTGCATAGTTCTCTAGGATTTTTCACTTATGTTTACCTTTTTGTGCTTTTCTTGACTCCTATATTTTTCTGTCACATTTTCTACTCAGGTCTGATATTCTTATCAAAAATGTTTGGCAATCCTTTATTTCATTAAAGATATTTTTTCTTCCTCTAGAATTATATTGTTGATAGGGAGAGTATTCTAAGTTATAAGCTTAGATTCTTTGCCTTCTGAAATATATTCCAAGTTAAAGGAATATTATGTTCTTCTAAAGTGGTGGCTTTTCAACCTTGTGTGATCCTGACTGTGGTTTAGCAGTACAGGACTTGAATTCTTTCTTTTGGGCCACTTGCAATATTTTTGCCTTGGCTTCGGAGCTCTGGATTTTTGTTGTAATATTCCTGAAATTTTTGATTTGGGGGTTTCTTCCAACACGTGACTGAGAGATCCTTTCAATTTCTACTTTCCCCTTTGATTCTCTGTTTATTAACTGACTGGTTCTTAGGTAGTTTTCACTCATGATTTCTTGACATATGTTTGGCTCTTGCATGACTTTCAAGACAACTAGTTCTTAAACCACCTTTCCTCAATCTTTTTCCTATTTCAGATTTTTTTAAAAATAATAATGATCATAAGTATATAGTCGCTTCTATAGGCCAAGCATTCTACTAAGTGCTTCACAAATATCTCATTTTGTCTTCACAGCAATCCTGGGAGATAGGCTAATATTATTCTCATTTTGTAGTCTTTTTTTCTATGAAATAGTTCACATTTTCTTTTTTTTTCCCAGACTTTGGACTTTGTTTTTTATTATTTCTTGATATCGCATCAGTTTCCAATTGACCAATTCTAATTTTGAAAAAGTTTTTCTTCAGTTAAGTTTTGTACTTCTTTTTTCCAGGCTGTTAATTGTCTTGTGATATTTTCTATCGTTTTCACTTGGTTTTAAAATTAATTTCTTTAAGCTTTTTTTAAATCTTTAACTTCAAGGAATTCTTGCTGCATTTTTCTTGGAGATTTAGATTACTTATAAATATTTTTGAGCCATTCTCTTCTGGGCCTCTAGAGCTTCTGGGTCACCACAGTGACTCCAGAGTAAGGTTCTTTTTTCATTTGCCCATTCTTCTAGCCTATTTGATGATTTTGTACTTTAGTGCAGGACCTTTTCACTTCTGATGGCGCTGGTGGCCTGAACATCTTGTCTGTTTACTCTTTCTACTAATTTCCCCGCTTGGACTGGGAATCCGCACGCTTTCAGAGCTCCCAAAATTGAGCTTTGCAAGTTTCTGACCCAAGGTTTAGGTTGGTGGCGAGTCACTGCCAGCTCTCTGAGAAACTGCAGGTTCAGAGCAACCAAAAGTCCATTTCCTTTTTGTTTGGGATGCCTGCCCTGGTTATTCCACTGTGGAGTAGATGCTCTGCTCTCGGGATCAGAGTCCAGAAGCAGCCACATTTCTGGAACGTGTTCCTTGTTCAGTCCACAGCTCTGTGACCACTCCTCTGCCGTGGATCTGTGACCAGGAACTGGAGAGTGGGCAGTAGAGTTTCCAGCTAGCCCTCGTTCCTTCACTCAGAAATACTTCATTCAGTTGTTCTGGGCTCCCAAAGCACTGCCATCACATGTGCTTCTGGCCAGAAGCTGTCCCCACTCTCCGCAGACATTTCTGTCTCCCTGACCTGACCCGATTGGGAAAAATGACTGGGACCTCTTTTGGTCTTCCCAATCACAATTCAGACGAATGCATGTTTATATTGTTTGGAGAATGGGCGAGGGGTAATAGCTTCTTCTGTGCCCTCGTTACTGCCCTCTGCCTCCTAGTCTTCAGTCTGACGTGGCAGCTATACAATTCCACGGGATTTGGGGCTTCGTCAAGAGCAGCCTGGCGTTCAGAACCCAGGAGGTGACAGCCTTCGAAGTACACTGATGTAACCAATTCCCTTCTGTAGTCCTAGCATCTTCAGAGACAGGCTGAGGAGCATCCATGGCAGAGAATGTGGAAGGCCTTTGAGATCGTACTCATTGATACTTGAAGGAAGTCATTAAGCAACTTTGTTCTTGTATTAGCCAACTGTAACTTCACCTAACTACGTCTCTCTCACGTATCTCACCGTCTTGTGCACGATTTGGGCAGAATTCAAGACTTTACAGAGTACACTTGAAAGAGCGCCAGATTTGGCACGAGGGACTCTGACTACGTTGGGAGTCTTGGAAAGGTTCCTTACCCTCTGGCTCTCAGGGCCCTTCTCTGGACAACGAAGGACTTGGTCCTCAGTGAGCCTTGAGATCCCTTCTAACTTGGGAGCTGAGAATATTTAACCTGGAGGAAAGAGTTTGGGGGGGGGAGGACATAATAGTTTTCCCCAGTTTTCAAGATGTTTTAGTACAAAGGTCAGACCTAAAAACAATTGTCTTGCTATAAGGAAGATATTCTAAACAAAAGAGAACTAAAGCAAGGATGCCCATCATCGCCACTACTCTTTCATATTGTGCTGGAAATGCTAGCTATAGCAAGAAACAGAAAGACACTGGAGGAATTAGAATAGGCAGTGAGGATATAAAGGTATCACTCTGCAGATGATATGATGGTCTACTTGGATAATCAACCCAAAAACAAAACAAAACAATAGAAATAATGGGGCAGCTGGGTGGCTCAGTGGATGGAGAGCCAGGCCTAAAGATGGGAGGTCCTGGGTTCCAATCTGGCCTCAGACACTTCCCAATTGTGTGACCTTGGGCAAGTTACTTCACCCCTATTGTCTAGCCCTCACCGTTCTTCTGCCTTGGAGCCAATACCTAGTATTGATTCTAAGGCAGAAGGTGAGGGTTTAAAAAAAATTGACCATTTTAGCAGAGTCACAGGATACAAAATAAACCCATGTGACTCATCAGCATTTCTACTGACCACCAACAAAGTCCAACAGCAAGAGACAGAAAAGGAAATCCCATTCAAAATTGCTCCAGACAATATGAAATGCTTAGGGGTGGATCTACCAAAACATAGCAGCTATAGGAACACAATTACAAAACACTGTTCACACCTAAACAATTGGAAAACCTTTTAATTGCTCCCAAATAGGCTAAGCCAATCTCATAAAAATGGCAATCCCACCTAAATCAATTTGCCTATTCAGTGCCGTAGCACAAAAATTACTTCATAGAACTAAACGAATACAGCGATCTGGAAGTGCCTCAGGGATGGTTAAGCTCTCCTTGCTAAAGGCACTGAAGTGAAGGTCCAGGACAGAAGTTTGGGCTACATCCAAGTTCATGTAAGAATATAATAAGGAAGAAAAGCCAACAAGAGTCTAAAGAGTAGATCTAAGTGAAGGAATGAGGTCTGTCTGAACGTTCTGTTGCCCAGTGCTTAGGCTGGAGAGGCTGGCCTTGACCAGAAAGATACCTCTTCATCAGAGACTGGAATGAAGGAGAAAACAGAGAAGATGTCGAGGAGAAATGTCTTGTGGTTGGTCGAAGAGAATTTCTCACACACCGGAGGCTTGGATGAAGCAGCCAACCACTTAGGAATTCAGAATCTGAGGAGCAGACTGGTGGGTTCAGCTAGAGTGAAAGAGGAATGGGGAAAGCCTGCAAAAGGAAGAAGTGGCGGCCAAGTGGGGGCCTGTCAATCAAACCAAAGTTCCATTTGGAATGGGACCAGGAAACCGTGGAAGGCCAAAGCCAACCGTGGCTGAACTCTGGTCCTGTCTGCTGCTGGTTGGCATATATCAGGGAAAGAGGAACTGGTTCATCTCTTGGACTCAGATAATCTCTTTGGCTTGCTCTGTTTATGACAGTGATCGAAAGCCAGACCTGTCCATCATTCCTCTCAAGTTGAACGATTGTAATAGATGATAGTGAGGGGACATATTTGATGGGCAATTGATGACTAACAGATCAGGCAGTTACCTCTTTCTTCTCTCTTTTCCCTCCCGTTTCCTCCCATTTCCTCCCTCTTCAGCTCCCCCCTCCCCCGTCTTCTTCCTACTAAATCACGCAGGGTGAGTGGGTGCTGACTCAAATGAAAATACTTTCTCTTCTTTTATCTTAAGTAAGGGTTTATTTGGGGAAGACAGGAAAGATGGAGGATGGAGGGAAGAGGGGTAAGGATTTCCCTAGACTGGAGGATATTGGGATAGAGCTCAACTTGAGAGGAATGATGGACAGGTCTGGCTTTCGGTCACTGTCATAAACAATAAGCCAAAGAGATTATCCGAGTCCGAGAGATGAATCAGCTCCTCTTTCCCTGATATATGCCAACCAGCAGCAGACAGGACCAGAGTTCAGCCACGGTTGGCTTTGGCCTTCCACGATTTCCTGGTCCCATTCCAAATGGAACTTTGGTTTGATTGACAGGCCCCCACTCGGCCCCCACTTCTTCCTTTTGCAGGCTTTCCCCATCACCAGAGCCAAGGCCTTACTTAGAGGAAGGAGCTGGGAAAGGAGCCTCGGTCTCCTCCCCTCTCCCCAGAGGAACAACATATGATTTGTGAAAGGCTGGAAGATGTGGAACGCTGGCACAGAAGCTGGTCATCGTAACCTAATTGGGAGCCAAAGACAAAGCAGACACCAGGAGGAAAAGCACTTCCAGACAGTACAAGGAAACAGATGCTCCGGGAGCCACCCATATCTCTGGTCATAGCCCACATCAGCCCTCAAGAGGGGGAAGGGCTCGATTCACATGAAGAATGTGGATACCAGAAGACATAAAGGGAGACTGTGGGGAGCTGTTTCCACAGTAGAGTAGACGTCCCACGGCCCCTTCCCTCATCATGTCAAGGGTTGAGGGGATGCGTATTCAGCATGCTGACACTGGAAAAGATCCTTCAGAATGTTTATGAATTAAGTCTGTCTGGGTAGCTGAGGATAACAATGAGGGGATGCTTCCATTCTAGTTTGATTTGTGAAGTTCTCAAGAATTTTTGGAGATTAGCATTTGTACCAACAGGATTTGGAGAGAGCCCCAGGCCTGGAGTCAGGAAGACTCGATTTCAAGCCCAGCCTCAGATACTTACAAGCTGTGTGACCTTGGGCAAGTTAACCTCAGTTTCCTCATCTGTAAAATGGGAATAATAATAGCGCCTCTCTCCCAGCTTGCGGTGAAGATCAGACACTGTAATTATAAAGCATGTAGCAGAGTGTCAGGCACATAATAAATATGATTGTTTGTTAGCCGGTGAGGATATGTTGCTTAGTTTCCACCATTTCCTGCCCAATCTGCATTGATCAGGAAGACCAGGTTCCTGAAGGATAACCTTCCTCTGACTTTTGCAGTAATAACAAGATTTTGAATCATTATCATAGCCCTTCTGTTACCAGGAAATCACAATAGGTAGCATTTGGGGGAGATTTTCTAGATGAGGAAACAGAGGTGATGGAGGTTCAGTGACGTGTCCAGAATCACGACTTGGCCTTCTGTGGGATGCTTCCTTGTCCGCGTGTTGTCATCCATCGAGGCTTTGGACTCTTTCCGATCTCCCTTCATGCTAGCTGATGCCTCCCTCCAAGAGTACTTCCAAGCTCTCTTGTCTGGGTCTTGCTTGTACATAGTCGCTTGCATCTGGCTTCCCCCTTCGTGTTATGAGCTTCTCGAAGGCAGGGTCTGTTATGGCCTTTCTTGTAGCCGTAGCACTTAGCGCAGTTCCTGGTACATAGTAGGAATTAAATAAATGACTTGACTTTTGATGCCACTCTAGTGCCAAAAATGAGTTGCATGAGTTAGATGGTGCTACTTTGACACATTTTTCATTAGAAATAAAGGAAATGGGGCAGCGAGGTGACAAAGTCCTGGGTTCAAATCTGGCCTTAGATACTTCCTAACTGTGTGATCCTGATCAAGTCACTTAAGCCCAACTGACTATCCCTTACAGATCTTCTGTCATGGAACCAATACTTACTATCAATTCTAAGAAAGAAAGTAAGGACTTACAAAAAATAAAAGAAGGAAACTGCATTATCAGAAATTGTCTATCTAAAGATATGTTAACAAAACTGATAACTTAGTTGGAAAGGATAAATGCTTACAAAAATAGAAAATAAGCAACATAAGAAATAAGTAATTCAATACCACAAAAAGAAATTAAACAGGCTAAAAATGACCTGCAAAAGGAAAAAATTCCAGAACCGAGATTTATAGACAAATTTTATCCCATCCAGAGAACAATTAACTCCAATGTTACAAAAATGATTTTAAAAGTAGGAAAAGAACCCTTCCATATTCCTTCTGTAATACAAATATGGTCTTGATGCTTAAGCCAGGGAAAGGCAGAACAGAGCAAGAAAACTACAGACCAATACTGCTAATGAAAGGAAACAAAAATTGTAAATAAAATGTTTATGAATAGGATACCACAACATTCAATTGTTTAGTCTTGTTTTTTGTTCAGTTGTGTCTGGCTCTGTGACTTCATTTGGGTTTTCTTGGTAGCCACTGGAGCCGTCTGCCATTTTCTTCTCCAATTCATTTTTACAGATGAGGAAACCAAGGCAAACAGGATTAAATGGCTTGCCTGGGGTCACATATCTAGAAAAGTGTCTGAGGTCAGATTTGAACTCAGGAAGATGAGTCTTACTGATTCCAGGCCTGTCACACTAAGCTACCACAATCTATCGATATATTTAAGTTTATGTATTGTACGCAACTAGAGTGAATTTGTCCTAGGAATGTGTGTTGGCTCAATATGTATCTAAACCCAAGAGAAAGCTTATGTACCCAAGGAAAATCAAAGACTTTTCCATTAAGATCAGAAATAAAACAAAATAAAATTAGAAGGTACAAACAGGAATTTTTCAAAGGAAAAAAATCAAGGCTATCAGCAACTATATAAAAATGCTCCAAATCATTAATAATTGAAAAGAAATTAAAATTAATGTAATTCTAAAGTCCTAGCCCATAGGCATCAGATAGGTAAAAAATGACAAAAGAGGAAGATGACAAGTACTGCAGGGAATATGGGAAAAGTTACACTTATACGCTGTTGGTGTAACTGTGAACTGATCCAGTCATTCTGGAAGATAATTTGGAACTATGCCCCCAAAGTCGTCAAACTGTGCATAGCCTTTGACCCCTAAAACAACGCCACTCCTTGCCCTAAACCCAAAGAGATCAAAGAATGAGGAAAAGTATTCGTGTGTATGAAAATATTTATAGAAGCTCTTTTCATAGTAGCAAAAAACTGGAAGAATGAGGAAGAATGAACACGTTATGGTACATAACGCCCTGGGATACTCTTGTGTTGTAAGAAATAATGAAATGCAGAGTTTCAGGAAAAAACTGGATAGACTTGTATGATATGATACATAATGAAATGAGCAGAACTGGGGGGAACAATTTATGTTGGGGGAATAATGACATAAAAAAGAACTTTGAATGACTTGAGAATTATGGCCAATGAAGCAACCAACCATGATTCCAGAGGCCTGAGGATGAAGCTTGCTCCCCATCTCTTGGCAGAGAGATGAGACTCGGAGGACTTGATGCTGTTTTCCTTTGCTTGACTAGGGGTATTTGTTATGAGATTTCTCTTTTTTTTTGCCTTCAAATCTGCACAGTGGGATGGTGGGAGAAGAAGAAAATAAATGCTTGTTAGTTGAAAAAAAGTAAATTACATTTAAAAGCATTTTTGATAGAATTCACATGGTTATCACCCATGAAGTTCCTTTTGATTCCACCCTCGGACCCTGGATTTCAAAAACTATCTGGAGAGAAATTGCTTTTGGTTACATTTGACAAATCCACACACAAAAAAAATCTGTTGTTTTGTTTTTTTAATACAAGATTTGTTGTCAATCTTTACTATTGCTTTGTAAAGTGTTATCTATTTGTTTCCAAAATATTTCTGCAAATGTTTTGTGTTTGTGGTGTGTTCTATGGAACTTCTCTTAATCGTCTTCCTCCTTTTTGACCAAGTATTAACTATACCTATTGTACATGTTTTTGTTTGGCCACTAACTGTTGTCATCCATTTTGTTATGCTAGAACTATGTAATGACCGATATGTCATCAGCTGATTATTATAAATGTATTCTTTCCATTATGCTTTTTACTTGAAGAGGCAAGTGAATCTCTTTAATATATATAACCTCAACTTTCTTCTTGAAAACCTTAAGTTTCCTGAGGACTAAACTGTGTGTCGTCTGTTCTCTCCCTCTTAATTTTCTGTGGTCTGGCTTGTGATCTCATTCCTCAACTGAAACTATTTTCTCCAGTATTTTCTCCTTGACCTGAGGATGCTAGAATGTGGCTATAATATTCATTGGAGCTTTCATTTCATCAATCCTGAAAGAACATTTCATCTCTTTCAGGAGGTGATTGTCGATTATTTCAATTTCTGTTTTACTCTCTAGTTCTAAGATATCAGGAGAGTTATCCAGGATAATTTCTTGAACTATAATAGCTAGGCTCTTTTTTAATCATAGTCCAATCATCCAATAATTCTTCCCTTTTCTCTCCTAATGTAATTTCTAGGTCAGTTGTTTTTCCAATAAGATAGATTACATTTTCTTCTATTTTTTCATTCTTTGGGTTTTGTTTTATTGTTTCTTGATGTCTCACAGTCATTAGATTCCATTTGCTTAGTTCTAATTTTCTTAAGAAATTCTTCAGTGAGTTTTTGAACCTCCTTTTTGATTTGACCTGCTCTGCTTTTTAAGAAGTTTTCTTCAGTGATTTGTGGTATACCTAACTTTCCCATTTTTGTGCTTTTTTTGTTGTTGTTGTGTGTGCTTTCTTTATCAACCTATTGACCCTTTTTTCATGACTCACTTATTTTATCCACATTTCTTATCCTAATTTTCTTCTTTTTTCAGTTTTTCAATTCCTTTTTGAGCTCTTCTAGAAACTCTACTGGGGCTTGATATTAATTCACATTTTTCTTCGAGTCTTTCCATATAGCCATTTTGACATTGTTCTCTTCTGAGTTTATGTTTTGATCTTTACAGTCACCATAATAACTTTTTATGTTAAGGT